>NC_000083.6:71739487-71916987 GCF_000001635.26 Mus musculus | reverse complement strand
GAACTGGATTAAAGGGCCCCAGCCTTAGGAAGGCTGAGAACCACTGCTATAGTGTACCCAGCACCGATCTGTGGAGCAGGTACTGTGTATCAAACCCTGAACTGTGTGTCCAGAAGTGATCTATGGAGCCCCTACTATGTACCCAGCACTGAGTAGGCATTTCAGGACTCATAGAGAAGACTGACTGCAGACCCTCACAGTCTCTGGGAAGAGGAGCTACAGGGCAGGAATTCGATAACCGTCTACGCTGCCAATCAAGTTCTAGACAAGAGTAGGAGAGATGTCACAGGCATGATGAATTGCCAAAGTAATTGTGCAGATAGTCATCGCCTGGAGCCGGGAGAGTCAGAGGTGGGGGATTAGGCGAAGATCAATGAGCAGTAAGTAGAATGGAGTTTGAGTCCAACTCCCACCACCCAGCAGCCATATGACCTTGAAAGCTGTCTTCTCTGCTCTCTAAGGACAAATCCAACTTGCAACATCAAGGGTCTCAGAGAGAGCCATCTTGTTGGTGCTTAGAGCTGTGCAGGCCAGGTGTTGAAAGAAGTGGACAGTAATAAAACCAGGTGACCCCACCAAAGGGGCTCACATTCCATGGTCCAATCTGCCCCTTCAACACTGCGCCCAGATGTTCCAACTGACCCATACACATAGCGTGATCAGAAAGTTCCTGCTCGGTATGTCCTCATGTTCTTCCAGTGATCCTGAATGCTGTGTGGACCAGATCTGAACATCCTCATCTCTCAGAGGAAGAAGACAAGGAGGGAGGGAGAGCCCAGAAGGGGGTCTGGGTCTGCTGCACATCTGGAGAGGGCTACATACTCTAACGAGTGAGGAATGAGGTCCTGGTGTGTCTGAGTGTGGGGTGTCCTCTCCTCCTCTTCTCCAGCACCCCTCCCAGGTAAACAACACCACTGCCAACATGCTGCGGCCCAACTATGCTGTCATTCCGGGATCCAGCAGGCAGCCACTTTGATCCGCTACTAATTCTTTATTTAAAAAAGATTCACAACTCAATTACACCAGGTAACAATAGCTCACAGTCAATAATATAAACACAAACCCGGTACACATCCCATCTGACCAGGGGACCTGGATTTAGATGAGGAAAAACAAAGAGATTACAGCATCCACTTGTCCAGAGGACTATCTGGCAATTTCCAGCAAATTGGAATCACTGCGAGTCACTTTCCGCGCTTGAGTGGCAGGTATATTAATTTCTCATCATTTGTCAGCCATCAAAAGTAAATTGTTTACCGGGTTTGGGGAGAGTATGTCGGAGACAGGGGCTGTGCTGGTTGCTCTGGCGTGGCTGGGAAGGTCCGATCTAGAGAGTCCAGGCTGTAGCAGTGCCGAGCAGATGCGTGGTGCTTCATCAGTTCCATACAGAGGAGGTTCCCAGGTGACACTAAGCAGGAGTGGACCCAGGACCCCATGCTATGCCCTGTTCTACCTAGTAGCCACTGTCATTCCCTTCTGCCTCCTAGTGCCCCCAACCCCAGACAAGTACAGACTGTAAGGAGCATCCTCCGTCACTCAGGGACCGGTCTCTCGAGGTCATTTAGGTTCTTGTGGACATTATCTCGTTTAACTCCCACCATTGTCTCTCGGGGTCAGTGTTAGTAGTATATCACCAAAGGGCTCCGAGAGGGAAGATAATCTTCCCAAGGTCACACAGCAATTGTGCAAGGTTAGGTAAGGCCAGGACCAAGATAGCAAGGTGTCTCAGCCATGAATTTGAAGGAGGCAGTGGCTTAGTGTTACCCACTGCAGAGTCAGCACCTAGAAAGAGGAGCTGTGTTGTCCAGGCGCTCTCTGCCCTGAGGAGCCTAGCTGGGATTTGATTTCAGGTTTGTGTCACATGTCACCATGAGGCAGAGTGGGACTTGTAGTAGTCAGCGAGTTAAGCTCTGAGGTTCCAGGCCTCAAAGGGAGGAGGTAAGACCACACCCTCCCTAGACCTTAACAATCTCTTAGACGGTGAGTTCCTAAGAGGCTGAGACCACCACCAGGAGAGTAAGCGCCAGTCGCTGATACCTGGCTATCAAGCTTTGCTGTTGACTTTGGAGGCCCTGCCTTGACCTTGCCACCTTTCACAGCTTTATAAAACCCACTTTCTCTCCTCATCTCTGAGGCCTTCGCTTTTTCCCTCAGCAAGAGAGAGCTGAGTCTCCTACTGCTTAGCAGGGTTTCCTCAGGTCACATGGCCAGGACTTCCAGGACTGGAAGTATGGCTCAGGGCTCAGGGCTCCTCGCCAGCCCACCTCACTGCCAAGAACTGAGATCTGGAGGGAGTTGTTAGAGCTTGGATCTCTCTGGAGGGGTAGGAGAAAGATGAAGGCAGGCCGAATAGAGAAGAGGAGGCAGGAACAAACAACTTCCTGTTGAAATATAATAATTTGGCTAAATTTAAACATGTGAGAGAGTTCAGAATGATTCATAATGCATGCAGATTGATGTAAATGACTATGCAAATGATGCAGGCAGGAATGAGCGGGATGCAGCCCACCTCTCTCTGTGTAAGCAGCCTGAAACAGGACAAGGTCTTAGGTAAAAGTTTTCTGAGCAAAACCCATCTTGGGATGGAAATGAGGCCTTTTCATGCAACCTGACCAAGTCCTAGAAATTATCTTTTAAATCCAAAGTTATTATTTTCTTCTTACATTACCGAGAAATTTGGGCTCAGAGAGGGAAGATTACCTACCCAAGGTCCACACAGCATACGCACACGCGCAACACTTTCACAGAGACCAAAGGAGAACACGGAGAATTCTTATTCTCTTGAGACAGGATCTCTTACGGTATCTAGAACCGTGAGACAGCAAGAAAGCCCCAGTGACCCTCCTATCTTTACCCCCCACAACCCCTACACACACACACACACACACACACACACACACACACATACACACTCATACACACACACACACATACACACACACACATACACACACACACACACACACACATACACACACACACACACACACACACACATACACACACACACACACACACACACACATACACACACACACATACACACACACACACACACACACACACACACACATACACACACACACACACACACATACACACACACACACACACACACACACATACACACACACACACACACACCACACACACACACACACACACATACACATACACACACACACACACACATACACACACACACACACACACACACACACATACACACACACACACACACACACACACACATACACACACACACACACACACACACACACACACACATACACACACACACACACACACACACACACACATACACACACACACACACACACACACACACACACATACACACACACACACACACACACACATACACACACACAGTGCTGAGGTTACCAGTGCAAATTTAAATGCAGGTCTTCAAGCTTACACATACAAGCTCTCTTATCTGCTGAGCCAGCCTTCTGTTGTCCTTGGATAAGGTACCAAGAATGTTCGACCGGAGGTCAGGAGGACTAACATGTCTTCTCAGGCCCCTCTTTGTTAAGCTGTATACATGAGAGAGGAAGTGATCTCTAGAGGAAATGGCTCACAGTCTACCACTGCTCGGGTGTGTGGCCTCAGGTGAGTCCATTTCTCTGAGCTCCCATTTCCTCATCTTTCAAATGCAATTAATCACACCTTTCTGTGTCAACACACATTGCAGCTGCAGCCTACACATTGGAACTTTCTCCCTTCCTTTTCCAAACCTACAGCCTCCTCTTTCCCACACTAGCCAACAGCTGCCATTGGACATTCGAGAGGCTCCAAGCGTCTTCCTCTTGTCCTGTCTGAGAATTCTCCCATCTGTCACCCCCACCACAACTTCAGATAGCCAACTGTCCCCTAGCTCTGAGGACCTGATGACCCACAGTCTTTACATTCAAATTTGCAGTGGCCCATGCATATTCATTCCATCATCCCTCTTTGCTTTGGACCGCCATGTGAATTTGGAAAAGAAGACAAAGCTCTTCTTCTGTTAGAGACAAGGCTGGGTCTCTGTAGTGGGCACACAAACTCTGGTCTTGGAGCCCAACAGCTCCCTCCGCTTTGCCTCAAGGAGGAGCAGCCATTCTGGTGGCCGACTCTCTTTGCATAACTGTGTGCATTTCCCAGTCTCTTCGTAAACTCTGGCAGGGCCTGGAGCCCATCTCAGATCCTCTCTTCTCCATGAAGCCTGATGCCATTCCCAGCACTGATAGGCTCAAGCAGGTCCCTGAGTAGCCAGCCGGACCATGAACACCAGATAGCATTTGCGTTCCTTGGACAACTCAGGTTCTTGTCTGTTGCATTAGAAAAAAGCCAGTCTCTAGGGTTGTCCCTGCAGAAAGGTCCTGGACTGCACCTTGGGAGAGACTGAGGAGTCTCCCATGTTCAGAACATGTTATAGAAGCCATTGTATATATGTGGGCAAAGCTATCTTCCATCTCTTGCTCTTTTCATAAAGGACCTTTGACCTGAATGCACAGGGACAGGAAATACCTCCCTGAGCCCTGGCAATGGTTCTCCAGAGAGGCATTGGTTAGAGTTTGTCAGTTGGTATGCTGCTGTCTTCAAGGCCTACTATGCCTTGGCTGCGGCTCACGAGCTGAGCTTTTCCGTCCTTCCTTGACCTCATCACAGAGGTGGCGGATCTAGTCCCACTTGCCCACGATCTGTCTTTATTTTCATAGTGGTCACTTGTTTGCTGTCTGCTGGGATGGTAGAAACAGTCTGGGCTCATAAGCACTCTCTCTTCAGAGGATGGTCCTTGTTTCTAGGCCCCACGGAAAGACTTTCAAATTTTGTACCAAGTCAGTTACTGCTAACGACTAACACTGTTCACACCCACTAACGAGGACCACTTACTGAGTGCCTATTGTGTGCCAGCCCCAAGAATTTCATATTGTTCATAACACTTGTGGGATAAGAGATGGATTCTCTTGTTTTTCCAATCATACATAAGGAACCGGGAGGGATTTGATCTAGGGTCACGTGAGTCTTTTAATCCTGAATGGGGTCTAGGTGTTCCACCCTTCCCGCAGCCCCGATCCTTCCCTATCTCAAATCTAACTAATTCCTCACATTTCTAGCTTTATGACATAACAACCCCAACCTTCCCCACTAAACCAACTCCTTTCTCCCAAGAGTGGGGAGCGATCTCCCTCCTGGTTGACCTCACAGAGTTATATGGACAAGAACTCTCAGACATGTTCTGAGAGGGGGTGGCTTGGTCCCCTGGAAGCTCATAGGTTCGAAGGGGTCGGGGGTGGGGTGAGGGTCAGTCTCCTACCACATTAGAAGCCGTCATGCCTTGTCCTGTTGCAGTATCTCGGGCTACGGAGCAGCTGGCGGGAAAGGTGGGAAAAACACCATGATGCGGTCCCATGGCGTGTCTGTCCTGGGCATCTTCAATCTGGAGAAAGGTGACACACTCTACATCCTTGTCGGTCAGCAAGGGGAGGATGCCTGTCCCAGGGTAAGTTCCCGGAGCAGGGGCTTGTCGCAGCACTGGGTGAGGTGAGAGTGACCTCTTGAAGGACAAGAGCTGCCAATGATCCCTCTGGGCATTCACACTCAAAGACAGCATGATCTGCAGCAACCAACTCTATCTATGAATTCCCCTCCTCTCTTAGGGCCATTTGAGTGCATAAGGACACGGGGAATGGGGGCCTACTGCAGTTTTATAGCCCCATGGGAGCCAAGGTTGAAGCTTGGGTTTCATGACTGACTTTAAAGCCAAAGGTCTGAATCCTACTTAAATGGACCAAGGTTGAATGTTCTCTACACAAGTAGGAAAGGGAGTCCCGTTCTGCTCTGGCTGAGACAATATTGTATTATACATAATCATATTATTATGTATAGTGAACCATCACTCAAAATCAGACATATAGGTATATATATACAGCACCCAAAAAAATGTGCTGAAAGATACAGCTAACAGTGGCTACTTACTGGGAGGAGACTGGATTGGGGGTGCCTGGAAAATAATGTCTGAAATTGTCACAAAAAGAATGCTCTCGGGTCTGAGAGTTAGCTCAGTTGGTATGGTGTTTGCCTAGCCTGCACGAGGTTGTTTATTTCCTGAGCAGGGTGGTGCACAGCCATAATCCCAACACTTGGGGGACAGGAGAAGGGGGACCCAGGTCATCTTCAGATGCATATGGAGTCTGAAGTCAGCCTGGGATAGGTGGGCAGGGAGCCCGTAACTCAAAAAAAAAAAAAAAAGTAAAAGAAAGAATGGCTTCATATATTATTTACTTATGTCATTAAAACTAAAAAAGAAAAAAGAAATTAAAGCATAGACTGAGAGCAGAATGTTCACTTCCCACTACAGGCTTTTATATTGTTCTGACAAAATACCTGTGAGAAACGATGTCTAAAGGGGAAGATTCATCTTGCTCATGGTTTCAAGGAGCCTCAGTCAGCATTCCCCGGCTACCTAGACTTCACCCTCTAAACACTCCACAACCTCCCCAAACAACATCGACTGGAAAACAAACCTTCACACTATCAGCCTACGGAGGACATTTCAGGGTTAAACTCAGGGAACCTCAGAGGTGAAGGGACTTATCGCTCACAAAGTAGCCTAGAACTCTAGAGTACCGTTTTAGCTGCATCCTACACTTGTCTGCGCAAGTAGTTTCTGTGACCTTTCCCCATTTTCCACTTCTATAGCCCATCACTGGACAAGCCTCTGTGATCCCAAAGGCAGCCTGACATTGTGTTTCCTTGACCCCAGTGGGTCAACGAAAAGTCCAGCCCAGGAGCTGAGAACATCTAGAGCAATTGAAAGTAGCCCACAGAGCCAGGCAGTGAGGGTTGTCTAGACAGCAGCTGTGAGCCCCAGGTACCCCAGTTGTCTGCCTCTGACCTTGCCAGTGTTAGGGGGTGGTAAGACCCTGCCACTGCTGGCTATGCTGGCACGAACTCAGGCCCCAGGACAGCAGATATCCTGCTTGGGTCAGGCTGAAGCACAACGTTGCAGGGGTACATCTCAGGCAAAGACCTGGGTCCCAGTGACCGGCACAGCACCTTCTCCAACAGTTGTCCCAGCAACCTGGGGGCACACATTAGGGAGCGGGACCTACCAAGAAAGCTGTTCAGTTCCACAAAAGAAGTTCGGCTCCAAAGAGCCAGGTGCTGGGCTGTGTGGGGTCAGGAAATAGCAACTGAGAGCCTCTCAGTCGCCCCCCCCCCCCCGTACGTCCATGCTTCCTCCCTTTAACAGAAAGCCAGAGAAGCAAGCCTGGTGGGCACAACCTCCCGTCTGAGAAATGCCTCCACTCCAACTTTTATTTAGGAACTATAATCAGGATTTTGCAGGCTGTTATAATATATTAAGTCATTAAATTACAGGCTGCTGTAATTTTCACAGGAATTTATTGAGTGCTAATGTAATTCTTTCATCTAAGCAGAAAGATTGCATTGACTTCTGCAAGGGACTTTTACTTGATTGGATTGTAATCAGTTATGTCTTTTCACGGGACTATGTCCTTTTTTTTTTTTTTAATTCAATTGTAATCTACTTGTTCCTCTAGGTTGCTGTACTCTATCTCTCTTATTAATCAACCTACTTGTTCTCAAACTTCGTGCATACATAGGGACAGTTCCCAAGAGGGCAGGAGAAGGCCATCTCAGGCATGAGCAGAGGGAAGCGCCCTCTGTTGGTTGGGCCAGGCACACTTGAGTATGGGAAGAAAGTGATGGGTCCTCTTACACTCTCCCTGTGGGTCCTTAGGAGAGGAGGACCTGCTGTCTTCAAGCATTCTCTCCACCACCACCACCACCACCACCACCACCACCACCACCACCCCAGTTTTCACTGGGAGAAAATGAGAATGAAGTGAACTTTTAAGAATTAAGTTGCTGTTTAGATGGCTTAACTGAACATTTGTAGGAGATGCTCTACCTGGTGCCTGGCCATCCCAAGCTCCAGGTACAGGAGGTCGGCTCTAGCTGCTGCCAGAAAACACCCCTTTACACACACACACACACACAGAGAGAGAGAGAGAGAGAGAGAGAGAGAGAGAGAGAGAGAGAGAGAGAGAGAGACAGACAGAGAGACAGAGAGAGACAGAGAGAGACAGAGAGAGACAGAGAGAGACAGAGAGAGAGACAGAGACATAGAGACACAGAGACAGAGAAAGCCTATTTCCTACCAGACCTTGTCTCATAACCTTGTCTCCATGTAAGCACTGTTGGGATTTTAGAGGAGAATTTCTTTACAGCAGAGGGGGGGACCTGCGCCACACTGTGTTTGGTGTTCAGTAGCTTCCTCATCATCCTCCGCCACTTGATGCCAGCCGCATCTCAGCCTCAGCAACAACCACCAGAAAACATCTCCTGAAAACCCCATACGCCCCCTAGATGGCTAAAATCACTGACCTAATGGCTAAGCCCCATACCCCCCACCCAGCAAACACCAGGAAGGCCAACACATTAGCCAGACCATCTTCTGTTCATTCAAACCGATTCAACAAACAAACTGAGTACTTGTGTGTGCCGTCACCATCTAGGCAATAGGGACATTCAATGAACAAGAGAGATCTTACACACAAGGCACATTTATTCTAGCATCAAGAGAAAGACTCGGCCAAGGCTCAGTCCCTGGGGTGGAAGGATGCCTGTGCACCCAAGGAGAGAAGCAAAAGGCCAATGGGGTCACTAAGAGATGAGGGCCAAGGGAACAGGCTGGACCAGGCCCTTGTAATGACATCCCACATCCTCAAAGCCAAATAGTGGTTTAAAGGGCATGCCTCCAAGGGCTCCCCGTGACTGCACCATGACGTTTGGATCCCACAGGGACAAGGGAAGAGGCAAGCACCAGATTCAAAGGGTACTGCATTCATCCAGCAAGACGTCCTGATGGCTTGGACCATGGAGTCCAAGTAGAGGTGGTAGAGAGTGACTGGATTCTGGGCACGCTTGGAATGTGAAATCTAAGAGGGCTTCCTGCCTGATTTTATGAGGAGCTGAGAGAAAGAAAAGTCAAGAGTGACTCCCAAGAACTGAGGGGGGACAGTCACCCACCGGAAGATACTGCAGTAGGGGCAGCATGGGCTGGACTTGTGCCTGCAATCCCAACAAGTCGGAGGTCAGCTGGACCAGCAGACTGAGTTTCAGGCTAGCCCCAGTTTACAAGTGAGACTGTCTTAAAACATGCACATGCATGCATGCTCACACGCGCACACACACACACACACACACACACACACACACACACACACACACACAGAGAGAGAGAGAGAGAGAGAGTAGATTTGGGGGCAAGGTGAGGAGGTCAAGGTCAAGCACACTGGCTGTGGAGATCCTGTAGACAACAAAGCAGCTATGGGAGGCGGCAGGTGGGCAACACAGATAGACGGCTGGGGTCTAGAAGTGATCCAAGGAGGAAGCTCTAAATCAGCATAAAGGTCACAAGGGGCTGAGGTTGCCTACGGTGTGGTTCAGATAAAGAGGAGGAACCAAGGATGAGCCCTGGGTCCCACAAGAGAAACTAACAGGGAACAGGGAGGGAGAGAGGACTTGGTAGTGGGGGAAGTCTGATGAGTCGGGTGAAGAAGTACAGCATCTCCACCAGAGAGATCCTTTGCTGAGAACAGATCATCTCTTAGGTATCCTCTGCCTGACTTAAGGGCTGCTTGGAGCAGGGACAGTTAGACGGGCCATCCTCAGGCTCCAATGCCCTTGCCCCCACACTACACCAGGAGTCTCCAGAATCATTGCTCAGAAAGAGGCACCCCCAGGGTGTGGAGGTCACACTGCTAGCTGCCAGAGGAGAGAGAGAGAAGGGGAGACAGGTCTAGAAGTGGACCTTTTCAGCTCTAATGGTTCACTCTGGACAGCCCTTTGATTTATAGTTAGAGGCAGGTCCAGGACCCTGAGAGTCTCATCAAAGTGCTGCCCAACTGGCAACCCCCATCCTCCCTCCTCCCTCCTCCCTCCCTCTGGGCACACACCTTGCCACCCATTCCTGTCCAAGGCCACCTTCCCAGCAGTTTTCCAGCAGCCCTGGACATCACTGCATATACCTGGGGGAAATGTTAGCTCTACCCCAGTAGTCCAGAGCTTCCTATGCAAGCTAAATCCACTCTAAGAAATGTCAAATGACTTCCATCATTAAATCCAAAACGTCATAAAAAACAAATTGCATCTCGGCTGTTTATCTGGAAATTTCTTGCGTACCCACTGCTGGCACTCCTGCATTCTTTAGCATAAGGAGTGACTCGAGATGGATTGCCATGTCTACCGACTGGTTATGCAGCAGCGTTTGATGAAAATTTGATGTTTTATTGGCTTTTATTCCATTAAGTGGAAGAGAAGTCATTTTCCTCTGAGGTCAGGCTGATGTTTAGGGAATTCATCTGAGCTGCAGTGGCCACGGAAGGTGTGAGTGTTCTTCAGGCGGTAGCCTCTTCCTCCCAGGATTCCGGGATTTTATGTTACAGACATCCCAACATAATCCCCCAAACCTCCACATTCCCAGGAGCCTGTGGGGCCCACCAGTGAGTCTAATGTGGTACTAATTCAGCCACCTATCCATCCTTAGCATGCGTGGCACACAATATTAGTGGCCACCTGCATATCCATGCAGCCTGTGATGGCGCTGTTCCCATCCCACACCTGAGAACCACAACGGCAGTCACCCAACGTGATGACGAACGTAGCTATCAGATTCCAAGGTCCACGCCCTCTTCTACAGGCAGTCAGGGGGCTCTACCTGGGGCTGCATTTCTAGAATGCATTTCTAGAAACAAGGAAAGGGACATTAGATGGGAAGAATAATATGTATAAGATGAGGGAGACATGCCTTTCCCAAAGGTGAGCTGAGAAGGCAAAACCCACAGTGGGTTTTATTTGTTCTGTATTTATTTTCAATTCTTCTCATAATATTCCAGAACTGTAGTGATGGAGAGACGGAGAGGGGCAGAGAGACAGACACAGAGAGACAGACAGACAGGCAGAGGCAGAGAGACAGAGATCTCAATGGCTCTTCACTCCTAAGTCCAATACTGATCATCCACAAGGCCCATGCCATGACCTGGCTGTCCACCTAATCTGTGTATGCCCTCCAGCCTCACTTCCCAGGGTCTTGGCATCCCTTCTGGGCAACCACAGGATCCTAACTGGACCCTCTGGACTAAGCTGGACTTTTCTACGCAAAACCTTTAAGCCTTTCCCTACATATACTACATACACACACACACACACACACACACACACACACACACACACACACACACACACCTTTCCTGTAGCTCATGCTACTCTTTCCTCTTGGAATGACCTGGATTTTCCTTGTCTCTGCTGAAACCCTCCCCATACTCTAAGCTCACCCAGAAGCCACCTCCTGTAGGCAGTCCTCCCTGGCTGCAGCTCTTCCCCCAGCTTCCCTTACCCTTTGTATCCAAGCCAGACTTTGTGGCCCTTTCTTTTTTTTTGTTTTTTTTTTTTTTTTTTGTTTTTTGTTTTTTGAGACAGGGTTTTTCTGTGTAGCCCTGGCTGTCCTGCAACTCACTCTGTAGTCCAGGCTGGCCTCGAACTCAGAAATCGCCCTGCCTCTGCCTCCCAAGTGCTGGGATTAAAGGCATGCACCACCACCGCCCGGCTTTTGTGGCCCTTTCTTAACACTGCTCAAAGTGATTATTGTTTGTGTGCATTTACTTCTGACTCCTCAGTTTGACCATAAGCTGTCTGAGAGGCAATCAGATCCTGCTGTAAGCACACAAGGTCTCTGACTCGGGCACAAACCTAATGAGGCGGTCTTTGTTCTTACAGGCAAACCAACTAATCCAGAAAGTCTGTGTGGGTGAGAACAATGTCATAGAAGAAGAGATCCGAGTGAACAGAAGCGTGCACGAGTGGGCAGGAGGAGGAGGAGGTGGGGGTGGAGCCACCTACGTGTTTAAGGTGCGGTCTTCTCCGAAGGATGAAGCAGTGGCTGGAGCCCATTGTGGTGTTACAGTCCCAGAACAAAGCTAGACAGAAGCCCCTGAGATGGTCTATGTTGAGTTAACTGTGAGGACCCATAGCCCAGAGGGTGGTTGGGTTTTTCTGCCTGAAAAAGAGTACTGCATTTGCCTTTCAACTTAGGCCTGACAGACTTTTTTAACATTATCAAGCCATACCACAGATGGCAAGCGGGGTTTTGAGTTAGGTGCCCCCCCTGGAGACAAGGATGCTAGGTGCTTATTCTTGAACTTGTGGGGATCCAAGAGAGGACTGAAGAAGTGGGGAGAGCTGTTTCTAATCACCAGCAACAATATCTCCCAGGAGCTTCAGGGAAGGGGCTGCGGGAAAGATCCCCCAGGGTGCATCCCAGCTCATTTGTAACCTATTAAGAGATGTGTACCCTAGTGGGTTCGTATCACCAGTTGAACCGCAGCTGATACAAAGGCTGGTCAGAGGGGAGTTACTATAACATCAATTTGGGACCCGCAAACCACCACAGATGGGGAAGTCACCCCACTGTCCTGCAAACTGTTAAATTGAAACATTTAAACTAGGGCAGAAGGTCTTCCTAATGGAATGCCTAGCTCGGTCTCCTCATCTCTGAATATCTCCCCTGGGCAGATGAAAGATGGCGTGCCTGTACCCCTGATCATTGCAGCTGGTGGTGGTGGCAGGGCCTATGGGGCCAAGACAGAAACGTTCCACCCAGAGAGACTGGAGAGTAACTCCTCGGTTCTAGGGCTGAACGGCAATTCCGGAGCCGCAGGTAAAGCCCCACCCCCACCAGAAATTTCTCAGGGGCCCTGAGTGCTGGGAGCTGTTCTTATTGATGCCAATATGGTGGGGGGGGGGCGCAGGGGGCATCCTGTTGCCTCTGAAGCTATCTTGCTGGCTTGAGGCTTGCTGAATAGCCCTGTGGAGGCCCAGGACCCTAACCATCCAGTTTCTAGAGTGACAACGCCTATATGCCTTGTCTGGGAAGGGGCAGAGGGGGATTCAATTCAGATTTGTTTGCCACTGTGAACTGGACCCTTATTTTGTAAGCTTGGCTCCCAATTACTAACATCTAAATCACCTCTATCAGAGCCCTGCCCCTAACCTTCGTGTCTCTCTACTATACTGCACTCTCTGGCCTTGGAGGACCTCATTCAGAAGATTAATCACCTGGCAGGTTAACTCTTGCAGTCCCAAGAAAGCCACTCGTGCTGACTGTTCCTTCTGCATGGATTTCCAGGGCCCATTGAGGTCAACTCCTGGGGTCATTGGATTCGATGTCCCCTGGAATGTCATAGGGAGCAAGGAGGTGGACCGGGCACTGGTCTCAAGGCCCGGCAAGGGACAATCATTGTAATCAAGTGCTAGTGGCCATACATAGGGCTTAATTCTGTCTGTCTGTCAGTTCCCTTTCCAAGAGCACAAGGCATCCCCTGGAATTCCTGAAGCAGGCTAAAGTGGCTATCACATCCACCAGGCATCGCCCACTCCCTGCCGAGAGACTCCACAGCTCTGAAACAGGCTGAGCCTGGCACAAGGCAGCTGGCAGACAAGTGTTCTTCCTATGAGACTTAACTGGCCCCCACTTGGCACTTGAGGAGTGTTTCTGAGCTCAGTCCGGTGGCTCTAATGTCCACCCTCAACATTTCGATTGGAATCCTATGATCTCCAAGATACAGATGGGGGTGGGGGAGGGGCTCCGAGTGAGGAGGTAAGGGCCTGAATTTCACAGCCAGCAAACAGTGAAACCCTTGGGACAAGATAGAGCCTGATCCTGCAAGAAACTAGTACAGTGACCTTTGCAGGGGCCCAGCAGTTGCCTGCAGAGACTTGTTAGAATAGAAACAGTTCGTGGAGTGAATGTTCACTTTCGGGAAGCGGTGGCCATACACTAAGAAGTTCGCCATCATTCTGCCTGTTCCCAGTGTCCCCGATCCCCCAGTCTCTACTGAAGTGCACTGCCTACTCCTGAGCTAGAGAGCCCTGCCAGGAATCAGGGAACCAGGCACGACAACTTTATAGGCACATACTGTGGGTTAAGAGGTGTCACAGGCTCTCTACTCCTAGCTCCATCGGGCTCCGGGCCCTGGACCATAGCTAGTGGGAATGGCCCTCAAAGACCACTACATCCTCTTTCCAACTTCTTCAGCACTGTTCTCCTTCCAATACCGCCAGCCCCTCAAGAGGCACATCTCATTTCTTCTGCAGGTGGTGGAGGCGGCTGGAATGATAACACTTCCTTGCTCTGGGCCGGAAAGTCTTTGCTGGAGGGTGCCGCCGGAGGACATTCCTGCCCCCAGGCCATGAAGAAGTGGGGGTGGGAGACAAGAGGGGGTTTCGGAGGGGGTGGAGGGGGGTGCTCCTCAGGTGGAGGAGGCGGAGGATATATAGGTAAAGATGATTCGCGTTCTAGGTGTCACTATTTCCCCTCTTAGTCCTAGGCTCCTCCCTCCCTGTCACCTTCCCACCCCCACTGACCCGCCCCCTCCCCAGTGTAGACTGTGATGTCACTGCACGATCCCCTCCCCTCTGCCTGGCTTGGGCCCGCCAGAGGTAGGGTGTTGGCTCCTGTGCCAGCATCCTGCCTCCAGGCTTGTGTAGTGATGGCATCAAGATCCTATATGATCCTTGATCGTTCCCATCCCCCACCCCCACTCCCACGTCCCTTTCAAAACTGAACATAAAAGCATTTGGCTTCCATGATGGTTCCATGAACCACCCACCACAAGGACCAGGCATCCCTGAAGACCAGACTCTTCTAGCCCTTAAAGCTCATTTGGGGGGCCTGGCTAAGCCAGCATAACTGAGTCTGGTCTAAGGTGTCATGTGTTCCTTACTTTCAGCTTTCTGTCCAGCCCACCAGCTGCTTAAGAGCAGCACTGTCCATGCAGGTGGGAATTACTCCCAGAAGCCACTGCGGGCAGCGTCAAACCCAGTCCTGCACCAATCAGCCTGCCCTTGATTCCCTCATTGCCTTGGGAAGAGTTTGCAGCTAAGAAACTGGCAGATGGCACCCCCCTCACCCTCCCCCAGATTAGGACACACTGCATGCCAGCACTGTGACGTTCTTTGTGTATATGTCTTGCTTTGTTGCTGTGTGGGAAAATGCTTGTGCTAATCACACGAGCTTCCTTTCCAAGCTTTGGGTGGATGGGAGGACCCTGGGGGCAGGGGGAACCCCAAGATCACCCAGTCCCAGATGTAAGGAGGGACAGGAGCCTGAAGGCACAGTGGCTAATCTCCCCACAGGTCCCAAGTGACCAAAGCAACTCTCTAAGACCCAAGGATACACCCCAACCTCAAGAGACTACAACCTTCTAGACTCTTGCTCACCTGCTACTTAGTACTGAGGTCTCAGCAGTGTGGTAGAGACTCCCTGGATGATCTGACTCCAACCCGCAAGGGAAATTGGCCCACACATCCAGCATCTACAGGGTTAAACCAATGTATAGCCTCTGTGCCTGGAACCTCCCTTCCCTCACCACCTCCCTGTTCCACAAGCCCCCCCAGTGACCCATAGCTTTGGCCATAACTGCATGCCTTTTGATGTGTGTGTGTGTGTTGAGACTTGGGCACCCACCTTTTGGGGTTCAACTCTTCTCTGGTTTGCCACAGGTGGCAACGCAGCATCAAACAATGACCCCGAAATGGATGGGGAAGATGGGGTTTCCTTCATCAGTCCATTGGGTATCCTGTACACCCCGGCCTTAAAAGGTACCCCCTCTACCAGGTGATGATACAAACTTAAGCCATTTCTTCCACCAACCTGGACATTGTATGGGGTCAGGATACCAAGGCATGGCTATGGACCACTTGCAGATACAAGTCTTCCTATAGCTCACCTCATCATAGTTTGCAGAAGTTGGGGTATGGGGCTGAATTTAGAGTATGAAGCACCAGGCAGGCAAGACCTAGAAAATGACACAAGAGTAGCTAGAACACTGTACCAGAGCCAGGGTCCTGAATACAGGTCTCTCACTTACACACAGACAAACACATATCCTCACTTTCAGCGTTACTCCCCCAAATATGCTTCCCCAAACAGATGTGCTCTCAGTGGCCGAGGCTATCTGGAACAGGGACCCCAAGAATCCACAGCAAGCAGCTAGAGTTCAAAGGCGGGGGGGGGGGAACCTGAAGGTACAGGGTGACTGATCTTCTTGTTCAGCCTGAGACTGACCCTCCCTCCTTGTCACCAGTGATGGAGGGCCACGGGGAAGTGAATATCAAGCATTATCTAAACTGCAGTCACTGCGAGGTAGACGAATGTCACATGGACCCCGAGAGCCACAAAGTCATCTGCTTCTGTGATCATGGGACCGTGCTGGCTGATGATGGTGTCTCCTGCATTGGTAAGGGACAACAGTGGGGGAGGAGAAGAGGTCCAAAACTTGAGCCAACCGAACAAGCCCAGTTGTTAAGTATCTTGTCTGTCTCTTGTTCATATTCTGGCAACTGGGCAAGGAGACCTTGTATGAAAGATAACACACCTGAAGTGGCCTCAGAATTGCCTACCCCCTTTCCAAAGCCATGTAGCAAAACCTGTGGCATCTCTCCCAAGGGGCCAGACATCATCCCATGTCCACTCGAGTACCTACCAATGGGGGTCTTAGCACTCCTAAGACACCCCTGGTTTGAGGAATTTCAGAGCCAGGCCCTGTGCCTTTGAACTTCCTGTGTATGGTTCCTGACTGGACACAGCCTTTAGCACACACATTTGATGAGAATGCTTTTGTTTTTGAGTCTGCTCCATATTCAATAGCTGTTTGTTTTGACTGCACAGATAGAGCTCTAAGCCTGCTTCCAGCCTAGAGTCCCTCTTCTGAACATGTTCTAAGTCCCCCTTGAGAGAAAAAATATATACAGTAAAGAAACAAGGAATGGGAAGGCAGGGGACAAGGGTAGGGAAGGGGAGGAGGGGAGGAGGGGAGGAAGAGAAGAAAGGAAAGAAAAGGAAAGAGGAAAGGATGGGGGAGGGGAAGGAAGGGATAAGAAAGAAAAAGGAAGAAGAGATGAAGGGGAAGGGGAGAGGAGGGAGAAGGGAAAAGGTAGAGACAGGGGCAGGGAAGGGAAAGGAAGGGAAGGGGAGAGGAGAGAAGGGAAGAGAAGGAAAAGGAAGAGAAGGGGAGGAAAAGGAAGGGAGAGAGGAAGGGAGGGGAGGAGAGGGGAAGAGAGGGGAGGGAGGAGGGAAGAGAGGAGAGGGAAGGGGAAGAGAGGGGAGGGGGGAGGGAAGGAGAAGAGAGGGGAGGGAAGGGATAGTTTTGTGAACAGAGGAAACAGTCTGTCCAGGATGGGACTCACAGGTCCTTCTCCTGTTCTAAGGCCATAAGAAGTAATTCCAAGTCTGAGGGTGTCACCAAGGGACTCTAATTCTGGATCCTCCTGAGTATGGAATCAGTCCCCTAAGGTCCCCAAGTTTCTTCCCTGTCCACTCCTGTTTCCCCTCCTGTCCACATCCCATTCTCGTGCAGCTGATTTTGGGGACCAAGACCCAAGATTGATATTCATCCCTATTGAATTTTCCCTCTACCCCAAAGCTACTTCTGGGAGCCTGTGAGACCAGGATGAGCCTGCTTAGGGCCCATGGTCCCCTGAAAAGGGGCGGTGTGACAAGATCTCCAGAGACTGGAAACAGCGGGTGGCTTTTTCCAGCTGGGGAGGGTATTTCTGACTTGGGACCTGCTCAGAGAGGAGAATCAGCATGGTGGTCAGTACCCCATCCGGACCTGTTTTCCAGTGTCACCCACCCCGGAGCCCCACCTGCCGCTCTCATTGATCCTCTCCGTCGTGACCTCTGCCCTGGTGGCTGCCCTTGTTCTGGCATTCTCCGGCATCATGATTGGTGAGTGTGGCAGAGCAGCGGGGCTTCCGAAGGGGCAAAGCAAGTCCCATAGGAATAGGGTCTCAGGATGCACACGGACGCCAAGGTATCACCCTGCCCTGATATGTCCCAGACTTGGCTACTAGGCCCAGTGAAAACAGAACCATCAACCCTCTACCCACCAGAGAATCTGCAGTTTCAGAGAGGAGTCTCTGATGCTGACCTTTGATTCTGTGTGGCCCCCTGGCTGCTCACAGGGCAGAGATGGTTACCCTTCAGTGCCCAACACAATGGAAAATACTCTTCCTGTACCCCCATATTCACTGTCAACTCCTCAGCGCTTGAGGGATCCCTGGTCATGGCTGGGGCCATTCCCTGTGTATATGTGGCTCAAGCCATACTAGCCAGGAACACTCCCACTCAACCAGAGGTTTAAAACTGGTTTCTGAGCCCCTTCCATCTGACCAAGGTGAGCCCATCTCAGGGCACAGAGGCTCAATATGGACCATGGTGGCTATTAGATGCTCTGATAGATAAGCAGAGACAGGAAGCCAGGCAGAGGGAATGTCCCAGAAGCATGCAGGCAGACTCGTTCATAGGAGACCTGAGATACCTCTGATGGCCATTCTGGGTCCGAAAGTGACCCCAAGAACCTCACTAAAACATCCTTCTGCTGTGTGGCCTCCAGGATGCCCCTAACTAACCATCCCCCGTTGTTCCTTCATGTCTAATGGATCCCAGCCATCTTCCTGATAAAATCCTGGCATGTCTATCTGTAAGGCTAGTTTTAATTTTCGATTTGACCCAGTCTGGAATCACCTGAGATGTGACCAAACCACTTCAGGTTCTCACTGCCTTGACATCCCCCACAATGATGGACTATACCCTGGATCTGTGAACCAAAGGAAACCCTTTGGCTCCCCTAAACCGCTCGTGTCAGGCTCTCTTATCACAGCAACAGAAACAAAACCCCATCCCTTTCTGACACAGTAAAACATATACTGATTAGGTGATTTAAGTTTCACACTGGTTTCCCATGGTGAAGGAGTACTTTAATAAGCTTAATCACTTTGTGAGTGTTGTTAACGGTGATAGGAAAGTTTAAAGTCCAAGGTCTGGAGGGAGTGGCCTCTGCTGAGCTTCTGCTGAGCTTCGCCTGGCCCAGGACCCCCTCACAGCGGACACCTATCTGTCTGCAGTGTACCGTCGGAAGCACCAGGAGTTGCAGGCTATGCAGATGGAACTGCAGAGCCCCGAGTATAAGCTGAGCAAGCTACGGACCTCGACCATCATGACCGACTACAACCCCAACTACTGCTTCGCTGGCAAGACTTCCTCCATCAGTGACCTGAAAGAAGTGCCACGGAAAAACATCACACTCATCCGGTGAGCTTCCTGCTACTGCCCCAGGGCTCGATGGTTTCTCTGTGCCATGGCCTCCTCTAGCCACAAGGAGCCTGAACAGCCATCCTTGGGTACACCCCTGGCCTCTCGGGGAGACAAGGTTTAATGTTCAGAGGCTCGTGGAAATGTTTGCTTATTTCAACACCCTGTGTGTTCATGCAATTTATGAAATGAAAAGTATATATCAAGTTCTAAAAGTCCATCATGCACACCATTCAGAAGATTCCTGGCCCCAACTCTGTTCTCTGAGCATCCAAAGCAACCACGATTTCCTCTATCACCCACTACAACACCCCACAGCAAGGATCTGTCAATCATCTGCCCCTGTCCCCAGAAGTATCACCCTCTTTTAGACACAAGACATCTCTTACCTTTGTCCCTAACAGATACCAAGGACTCAATAAATCTTCATTGAGTGAATAAACTTTTAACTATCTTCATGAATCCCTGGTTGGACCGTATTTGATATTTATGTGTGCTGTAACACTATACCACAGAATAGGTAGTTACAAAGAAAAGAGGTCTGCATGGTCTCAGAGTTAGGATCCAAGGTCTAAGACTATATTTGGTAATGACCTTCTTGCTAGCAAAGACAGATCCGGGCATCAGAAGCCACCAGGACCCGCCCATGCGATGCTCCACCCTAATGGCCTTGCTTCATCTGAATCACTTCCTGTCACAACACTCGTTTTCCACACTCTTAACATCTCATAGTCGGGATTGCTTGTCAGCATGTGAACCTCAAACCTTAGCAGACCCCTTCTCACCAGAGTTCAGATAAAATAAATAAATAAATAAAGAGGCCCACTCTCAGAGCAAACATGAGATTCTCTAACATTCTCAGTGTCTATACAAACACACTTAAGGGCCGGCCCCATGCTCAGCAATAGATGGCCCACACAAGTGAGCTCAGGGGTGTTGTTGGAGGTTTTCTAACTCATAATACTGGGCTGCTGCTGCTGCTGCTGCTGCTTTCTCCTCTCCCTCCTCCTTTTCCTCCTCCTTCCTCTTCTTCCTCCTCCTCTTTCTCCTCTCCCTCCACTTCCTCCTCTTCCTCCTCTTCCTCTTCCTCCTCTCCCTCCACTTCCTCCTCTTCTTCCACTTCCTCCTCCTCCTCTTCCTCCTCCTCTTCATCTTCCTCCTCTCCCTCCTCCTCCTCTTCATCTTCCTCCTCCTCTTCCTCCTCTTCCTCTTCGTCTTACTCCTCCTCTCCCTCCTCCTCCTCCTCCTTCTCTTGTTACCTTACAGGTCTTTTGCTTGTGTATTATGGTTTCTAGTTTTGTTTTTATGGGATTTCTGTATATATGAATGTGTGTGTCTCTGAGTTTACATGCGTTTCTTTTGGTATTTTTTTTCTGTTTGTTTTGTCCTATTCTGGCTAGTTTGTTTGTTTTTTATCTTCTTCTTATTTTTATTTTTTTAGATTCTTGTTTGTTTTTTTATGAGAGAGAGAAAAATAAAGGGTGTGGATTCAGGTGGGTGGGTGGAGGGTGGGAGTGATTGGGAGGAGTTGGGGGAGGGAAAAACCATAATCAGAATAAATTTGTATGAAAATATATTCATTTTCAGATTAAAAAATAAAATACGGTAATTTTTTAAAAGAAAAGAAGAGAAATGGATGCCCAGGGAAACATAGTGCAGCCAAGCTGAAGGTGTAACTCCTGAGTGGTCACCCTTCCTCTTGTGTGTGTACACTGAAGGTGTAACTCCCAAGTGGTCACCCTTCCTCTTGTGTGTTCACTGAAGGTGACACTGCTCCCCAGGTCCCCAGCTGCCTGTGGCTCACTTAACTGTGACTTATCTTGTCTTCTTGGTACAGGGGCCTAGGCCATGGCGCATTTGGGGAGGTGTATGAAGGCCAGGTGTCTGGAATGCCCAATGACCCAAGCCCTCTACAAGTGGCTGTAAAGGTGAGGGGTGGCTTCACCTTCCGCCTAGCCTTAGCCTGAGGTCCCTGTAGGCTACAGCACACAGCTCATAGCCCCCTTCTCCTCCCACCCTCCCTTCCAGACGCTGCCAGAAGTGTGTTCAGAACAAGATGAGCTGGACTTTCTCATGGAAGCTCTGATCATCAGGTAAAGGCAGAGGCACAGCCTCTCCCCTGACTCCTCAAAGCGTATGAAGATCTGACGGATAGGTATCTCTAGAGAAAACAGGATGTGTTAGTGCCAGCATTCCTCTACCCACACCACAAGTGGAAGGGCCCCTGAAGTGGAACAGTCCACAATGATTATCTTAGGGAGTATCTGAGTGGCTCTCTGCCTCCAGCCAGCTCCCCAGTGCCAGCCATTGGTTCCCAATCCTCACTTAGGAAAGCAAACTCCCTTCTGACATTAGATGATCTATCCTACCCCATCACCCTTAAGTGACTCTTCCAGACCTGAGGTCCTGGGCATAGAGGAAGGGAACCAATGAAAGATAGCAGGCTACTGTATCCCACATCTACAATGACAAAGGCTGCACCCTAACAGGCCTTAATTGAAACCGGAAACCTCCTGAGGGCAGCTACTCAGGTCTCCTGAAGGAGGAGGCAGACAGATGTCCTTGTGACCTGAAGGAAGCTCAGATCTGTCACTGGCACTGTTACCTCCAAGCATCCTGACCTGGAGAAGTGGCCTAGAGTGGTCCAGGTTGACCAAAGCTGTTTGAGTGATACTTTTATAGGCTCTGGAACATGAGGAAGATTCACAGCCAGGACAGCACTTTGCTTAAAAAAAATATTTATTTTCTGATTATATATGTAATGTAAGAGTATTAAATAAAGCCTAAAAATATAAGATTACATACAAGGAGAACTTAATTACGTAATATTCCTACTAGGTAGTAATAAACAGATATATTTCAGCATATAATCACCAGTCTCAACGCAGAATGTGTGCATGCGCATGTGGTGTGTGTGTGTGTGCGTGAGTGTGTGTGTCCATCTGAGGCTTCCTAGCTCCATTGTTCTGCATATCCTAAAATGACAATATAATCCAAGTCTCAGGACCATAGGTCCTAATCAGTCCTGGCCCATGTGGAGTCGGCAGGAGATTTCAGAGACCAGTGGGGCCATCTCTCCTCCTGGTGTTCTTTCATAGCCTGTCACCATGCAGGTCACACGCTGTCCCTTTCAGAAGCCAGTCCTTCAACTTCTGCCTGAGACCTTCCTTAGAGAACTCGGGTATAAATTTATACAGCAGTGCTCACACATGCAAACACTAAAAACATATGCACACACATAAATATATGCACACACATGCACACATATGCATACACACAAACGCATGCATACATGCACAAACACATGGACATATACAAATATATACACACACATACACATCATGCACACATGCTCACACGTGCAAAGTACATGTGACTCCAACAGAATCTTTTCCCGCTAATTCAACTCCTGCCAAGCCTGCCCAGTCTATGCATCGCCCCAGGAAGGTTGACCTCAGGTTCAGCCAGAGACCCCTCCACCCATATCCACAGAATATAGCTTCACAGCGTGATTGCTGAAGCCATGACTCCGTGCCCTGCTTCTCTTGATGGTCCCAGGACGGGCTCAGTTAAATTTGATTACGCCCTCTGCCCTGTAGCAAATTCAACCACCAGAATATTGTTCGCTGCATCGGGGTGAGTCTACAAGCCCTGCCCCGCTTCATCCTGCTGGAACTCATGGCTGGCGGAGACCTCAAGTCCTTCCTCAGGGAGACACGCCCTCGCCCGGTGAGTGAGAGGCAGTCTTCTCTCCAGGGTTCATGTCAGCGGGAGCGGGTTGCAAGGGAGGTAACTGTGCTTGGTGGATTCCTGGGAGTCGGCCCTGTGGGCTCCTGGGAGTCAGCCTGTGGTCTGGTCATGAAGAGATGGGTCAGGAAATCGAACGGACAGAGAGTGGATGATGGAGGAGCACCTAAGGAGACAAGCCCTACACAATTGATCCAATAATCTGATTTCATGACCTGATGACTCTGGAGGGACTTTGCATGCCGTCCGTGGCACTAACCAGCTCTCCATCCGCAGATTCCAAACCCACTGATCTCTTCCCAGAAACAAATATAATACACACAGTACCCTGACTGTGTCGTTTTCTGTATTATATATTATACAGAAATTATTGTACGGTATTATTATAAATTACAGTCTTGTTATACTGTATTATTATAATTAATAATAACAATTGATTATTAATAATAATCAATAATAGCATGCTGGAATATTTAGCATGTACACCTGTGGTGTCGTGTTTGAGGGACAGAACTTGTGAAGAACTGGAAAGAGGCATGGCTCTGGAGTTCTTGAGGCTAAAGGAGAGAATATGCAGAGGAGAGAGAACTCCTTGTAAGGGATGTCCAAGAACTTGTCACTTGGGCAGGAGGCGGAGGCCTGAGAAATGGGGTTTCTCTGCCTCCTAAATTTGAAGAAGGGTAAGATTTGACCGCTGTCCCAGAGAGCAAGGCACAGCAGCCAAGAGAAGCAGATCTTTGGTGCCTCCAACTGCCCCCTGCCCCTACAGTACCACCCTGGGCAAGGTCAGAGTGGGGCACTGCTGCCCATTCTGATCTCAACACCTGAGACCAGAACCGTCTGAGGGTTGCAATTGAGAGAACCCCCTTCTTCAGAATTATGATCCCATCCATCGAATCTAATCTTGGTGCCACCTTTCCTTTGGGTGGCTCTTCTTGTTAACCACACACCCACATGTCCATGAAACCACAGCCAGGCCGCACTGCAGTCACCCTAGTCACTGGCCCACCTCCGCCCATCCCAGGTAGGCTGTCTCTCCTGCCATGCTGGCCTGGGGAGCAGCTTCACAGATTGGTGCACCGCCCTCCAGAGCCCTCTCCCCCACATTGCTGAACTGTTTGAGCAACAGATTTGTGGGGAGCTGGAGGGTTTGTTGGGGTTCCTCCACATCCTTGGGGTCACAAAGCAACTTAACTCAGAGTGGTGGGTTGACTATGAGAAAGCAGTGTGACTTTTAGTGTGCAGGGCTAATACCAGTAACTCTTTACAGCACATGCAAAGAGATGGAACCCAGGGACTTGGGATGGAAAAACAAGGGCTCTGGAGTGTGACTGGATATAGCCAGGCCTCTAAGTCTGGAGTTTGCTGGACTCCAGGCCTGAATCCCTCTAGATCAGTGGTTCTCAACCTTCCTAGTCCTGCAACCCCTTTAGTCAGGATCCTCATGTGGTGGATCCCCCAACCATAAAATTATTTTCATTGAAATTTCATAGCTGTAACTTTGCTCCCGCTATAAATAACAATGTAAATATGTGATAGACAACCCCTGTGAGAGAGTCATTCAACCCTCAGGTTGAGATCCAATCAATGTTCTAGTTCCTCTCGTTTCCTTGGTGATTTCCATATCCAGGTCCCAGAGACCTCAACGTTTATTTGGGAACATTGGTAAAATAAACAGAGGACAAAACCACAACCACATGACTATGACACTGAATGGTAGCACACGACTAAACAATTTAAGCATTTAGATCAGGATGGGGGGGGGGGTCACCTTCATGACGCGGTCATGAGGCCAAGTGTCCACAGGTGGCGTAGCGTTTGCTCTTACATGGAAGAGTTTTCATGGAGAACAAACAGCTTGATGTTGCTTTGACTTGCCCAGCTTTCCACGAGGTTGTCTTTTTAATTCACTTTAGGCCAAGATCTTAAAGAAAATTAACGTTTAAAAACACTTTTAATGATTTAACTTATTTAATTTCTTTTATGTGCATGGGTGTTTTGCCTGCACGTATATCTGTGTACCATGCATGTGCAGTTCTTGCAGAAGAGGGCATCAAGTGCGTTGGAACTAGAGTTACATATCATTGTGAGCTGCTATAGAAATGCAGAGAATCAAACCCAGGTCCTCTAGAAGAGCAGCCAGTGCTCTCAACTACTGAACCCTCTCTCCAGCCCCATGTTTAAAGGCATTCTAAAAGCCAGAGAGATGGCTCAATAGTTAAAACACTTGTGGTTAAAGTACTTGCCACACAAGGGCTGGAGTTTGCATCCCCATATCATCTCATGGTACCTTTCTGAAATTCCAACCACAGAAGATTGAGATGGGATTTCTAGAGCTAACAAGTGGATGTCAAGACTAGCCATATTGATGAGCTCTGGGTGCAACTGAGAAACCCTGCCTCAATGAGATACTAGCCATATCAATGAGCTCTGGGTGCAACTGAGAACCCTGCCTCAGTGACTAAAATGAAAGCAAGTGATTCCTGACTTCAATCTGGGTCCTCTAATGTACACATATGCACAACCACCTGCACGCATGCACACAAACACACACACACACACACATACACACACACACACACACACACACACACACGGAAATATAATAAATAAGTACACAGACCACTACAAGACATTACAATAGAAGATTTCAAAAACATCATTCGCCATTGGTTTTCTCCCAGGTTTGTTTATCAGGCTGTAGCGTGCACATGAATTATGGGATAAAATGTATAAAATACATTAAAGATCAAGAATTGTCTGCCCTGCTGGATTCCTGTGGCCCAGACATCCCCAACCCCAGCTGTCCTTTCTACTCACCTGGGGCCTATTCATAAAGAGGGACGCCCTGACCGTGTCTGGGGAAAAGCAAATGATTTTTAAAGGGTTGAGACCCCTGGTAGAGCAGCATGAGTGGCCTCAGCCTCCTCACAGACAGAAGCAATTTCCCATCTTCCTGTCTTCCCTCATCAGCGGGCCTCTTGTCTTCCCACAGAACCAACCCACCTCCCTGGCCATGCTGGACCTTCTGCATGTGGCTCGGGACATTGCCTGTGGCTGTCAGTACCTAGAGGAGAATCACTTTATCCACCGGTGAGTCCATGGCCTTCATCTCCGCAGAGCTTTCTGAGTGCTTCCCTGTTGGTCCTGAGAGTAGATCTGTCCCTTTTAGATTAGATTCGCGGTCTCTCTCCAGAACTGTTTGGGTAGGCCATCTTTGAGGGGCAACCTGTCTTCCAAGGCATCTCCTGTCCCTGTGTAAAGTGGGTTTCTAAAGCCTCCACACTTCCCCACAGGGGTGAGCTGGAGGCTGGTGAGCGACTTTAGCCCTCTTATGGTCCACCTGCCTGTACATTCAAACCTTGGATCACCTTGAGCTTCTCCTACCTAGGAACTGAGCTCTTCAAAGGAGTCTTTCTTTCCTCAATTCATCCATGTTTTCATAGCATATTGTTGGACACTAAATACTAGCTCAGTAAGTTAATTTTTTTCTGAAGTACTTCGAAGTGAAGCTCAGTGATAGTTTCCTTTAGCTCGGTGACATTTCGTCTGCCCTGAGTTTAAATGCTCTATGGGCTGCGGCATGTCACACTCAATGCCCAGCATCACTCTGACTCATGTGTCCTCCCTTGTGACTGTTGACCACAGCTGATCTGAGATCTGAAAAGTCAAGTATATTATTGGGGGTCTTTGCAAAGCTCTTCTTAATAGTTTGCTTCTAGTTCAGTCAATGGTAGTCTGACAAACTCATGAGTATTTATTAACCTGTGTCTTCAAACTATTTAAGGCTTGCTCATGGTCATTAGCTCACATAGGCACAGAGTAGAAAATAGGATTCCCTGTATGCATTTAACAGCAACATGTGTAAGGGGATACAAGCCAGACTTCCTCCCTGGTAGAGAGGAAGCCAGAAGGCAGGAAATAGATTCTCCCAGTTCTCAGAGTCACTCTACACTAGACAGTAGCCTCTCTTGAACCACCTCCTACCTCACTGCCCAGCCATTGCTTTGGTCCATAGTCCTTCCCCTTAGTTCTACCCTTTTCCCACTTGCAAGCCATTCTGATCAGTAGAAATAACAGACGAAAGGGGGCAGCCAGGACCAGTCCTCTGTGCCTTCATCCAAAGCCACCTAGTCCCCTGCCCTTTTTACTGTGCCCAAAAACGTTCCATAAACATCAACTCTGGGCTGTACCATTTCTCAGTTGAGGCACATTAGTGCCCCTTTGGAGATCAGCCTCCTTTGGAGTCCCCCTTCCCATATCTTTAAGTCTAGATTCACCTGTTTTCAATTTGTATGCCACCTTGATGACTTCATGTCTGCCTTTGCTTCTCATGGAGATGGCTGTGTTGCTGGCGCTCCACCCACGGTTGGCACAGAGTGTCTGGCCAAGGGATGGATCATTTCACTCACTGACAATCTGAAATAGGCCTCCTTATGGTGATGCCCCGTGTTCTGTAACAGATAACAAGATCACATTCTCCCAAGACTCCTACCTCCAGATCTAGAAATGGTTCGTGGAGATCAGAATGAGATTATCTTAGTAATAGTTTGCTGTTCTTTTTTATGTGTATGTGTGTGTGTAAGTATATAGGGGGGGGGGAGAGTGCATTCATGTTCATGTGGATTGTGTACCTATGTGTATATGTAGACTGCAGGGGCGGTGTATGCAAATGCATGGGGAGGCCAGAGGTTGGCATCAGATGCCTTCTCCCATCACTCTCCATCTTATTATTTAAGAAACAGTCCTTCCCTTAAGCCGGAGCATATCACTTCAGCTAGGCTGTCCCACAAGGAATTTCAGAGACCGGCCTGTGTCTGCCTCCCCACTGCAAGGGTAAGACCAGGAAGCATTTGTTGAACCCCAAAGACCAAGGAGGCGCTGATCCAATGCAATCACACTAGGGTTCTATATTCACAAGCTCGAGCTTGGACTTAAGTCACCACATACCTACATGATGGTTTCTGTGGAGAAAAGCCCAACAACTCATCAGGACAAGGTTTTATAAGCTATGACAAGCGAGGGGTGAGTGTTTCTAGCCTGCCAAGCATCTAATTGGGGGCGGGGAGCTACTGTGGTCTTTAATGTAATTAAAGCTGGTGCTGGAAGCCAAACCATAAACTTAACTTCTGCTTTCCTCCTGATTGGTGGTGGTTAGGAAGGGAAGGGCCAGGGGCAGCCTTGTAACCTGGAGGTGCAGATTTGTTGGGGAATAACCTGGAGACTGGTGCAAGATGCAGGTCTTGTTGGGACCCCTGGGGGGTAACCTGGAAACTGGTGCTAGGTATCAGCCTGTTAGTTAACTTGAGTTCAGCCTTAGGTCAGGTTCTCTAAGATGGAATCTGAACCAAAAAAAAAAAAATTGATCTCTCACAAGGTTACAAATCCAAGCCACCACCCCTGGTTTTTATGTGGGTGCTGAGAGATCTAAACTAAGTCCTTCATACTTTCACGGCAAGCTCGTTAGCAGCTGAGTCATCTCCCCAACCTCTCTTTTGGTCCATTTCAAGAAATTACATGTCAAAGGTCAAGTGAAGATTGCGCTGAGTGACCTGTTCGAAAAGAAACGACTGGAAATTGCCCACCTCCCTCGGAGCTTTTCTACTGGGATCCTGTGGTAGCTTTTAATCAGGGAAGTGCCTTTTGCAGTTTCTGACTAGTTAAGAGGTTCCTGGGACACTCCACAACAGTTACCCTTGTCACTCGTCCTCAGTGGACACCCTTAAACATGCCCCTCAGATTCCGAGGCTGCCGCAAGACACCTGTTCTGAACTCAGAGCAGACTCCCTCCCCAGCCACAAGCTCCCACGTTCTTTCTTTACTAAAATGATTGCTTTTGGACATGGTTTAATGAAGTTTCAAGATGCGTGTGCCGTTCTACCAATCCCTTGTGTGTCTGATGGCATTATTTCCTTATCATTAAACTCAAAGTCACCTTTAAGTGATGATCTCACACAGTTCTGTGTAAAGGCCTTTTGGGAGATGTAAACATTTTCCCACGCACTTCATTCTTCATTATATTTCTCTTCAGAATTAATGGCTAATTGTTTTTCCTTTATTTTGATGCCATTTTATGTGTTTTAAGGTTCAGTTTGGATGGCTTGTGAACCATTGCTCCTCAAACTCCAACCGTACGAACTGGTTAACAGTGTCCGGGTCTCACCCCAGACCATCTTTCTGAAATCTTAAGCCGTGTTCCCAATCATACTTTTAAAAATATTTTCAATTTAAACTTTTATTTCTCTTACATTTTTTGACGAGTATGTGTGCTTTGCCTGCATGTATGTATACGCATAGTGTGTGTCTTGTAATTATGGAGGTCAGACCTGGAACTGGAGTTACAGATAGTTGTGAGGCACCACGTGGTTGCTGGTAGGTGAACCCAGGACCTCTGCAAGAGCAGAAAGTGCTCTTAACTGCTGAGCCATCTCTCCACACCCCTCCCTTTTACCTTATTTTTTTCTCTTGCATTCTTTTTTCCCCATTTTTTATTAGATATTTCCTTCATTTACAATTCAAACGCTATCCTGAAAGTCCTCAATACCCTCCCCCCGCCCTGCTCCCCAACCCACCCACTCCTACTTCCTGGCCCTGGCATTCCCCTGTACTGGGGCATATTATCTTCGCAAGACCAAGGGCCTCTCCTCCCATTGATGGCCAACTAGGCCATCCTCTGCTACATATACAACTAGAGACACAGCTCTGTGGGGTACTGGTTAGTTCATATTGTTGATCAGCAATATGAACTTTTACCTTATTTTTAAGGAGAAGGTCTCACTAGGTAGCCCAGGCTGGCCTAAAACTTCTGTTCATCCAAAAATAGCTACAAATTCAGGTCCTTCTGTCTCAGACTTTCAAGTGTTAAGAACACAGACACATTCCAGAGCTTTCTACTTCCTTCTTGAATTTGTGGTCTGTGTGTGTGTGTGTGTGTGTGTGTGTGTGTGTGTGTGTGTGTTATGTATACATATATGCATGTTTCCATATATGTGGGCATGTGTGTAAGTGCCAGTACATGAGTACCTGTACATGCGGATGCCCAAGACTGCTGTCAAGTGTTATTCTCCATCACTTTCCCATCTACTCACCGAGGCAGGCTCTTTCAGTACAACGCAGAGCTCATTACATGGCTCGTCTTGCTAGCCAGCTTGCTCTGCAGACCCCCTCCCTGTATCTACCTTCCAAGGCTAGGGTTACAGGCATGCTACCACACCAAGGCTAGGGTTGCAGGTATACCGCCGCACCATCCTGGCATTTATCTGGGTTCCAGCCCACACGATTACACAACATGTGACTTAACCACTGAGAAATCGCCCTGTGCATCCTCATTTTCAGATGTCGTCTTAGCCAGTTGTTTATCCCCCAAATTCTACCCCAACCAAGGATAAGAGCCTCCGTGAAGCCACTCGAAGTATAAAAACACCATCTGTGCCCCCTAGGGTACTTGTTGGTTTTTTTAATGCTCAGGGCTTTAACATGATTAGCACCACATTCCAGACTTCTGACTGGGGCCTCAGTTCCCACAGGTATGTCAACGGGGAAGAATCGGTGTGGGGTCAAGGTGGACAGGTCCTGCAGTGGTGCCTCGGGGTCATGCTGTAGGAAAATGGGCCATCTGGAGCCCAGGAACGTAGTGCCAACTTCTTAGTTTAGAAAAAGTGACTCCAGATGCAGAGCTTAGCAATGGCGCTAGATAAAAATTGCAGGTGTCAGAACTATACTGCTTATTAAAAAAAAAAACTAGAAATGTTTGGAAATATGGTAACCTACTTGAATTTGAAGTCATACTGTTCTGAAATGTTTCTTCAAACTGCTAACAAAGCACTAACACTAACCCATACTCTATGCACAACAGTATTCCAAAGCCAGATAGCATTTCTTATGCCCCAAAGCTGTCTGCCTTTAGCTTAGATTTTTCATAAAATGAGGATCATTGTAATACCCTATGCATTGTAATGAGAATTAGACTTTAACAATGCCTATCGCACAGTAAAAGACCAGCAAGCTCTATTTTAAATTATAGATGCCTTCATTGCTCATCTCTTACTAAGCATTGTTATATTAGTTACTTTTCTGTTGCTGAGATTAAAAAAACAAAACAACAAAAAACAACAACAACAAAAACCCACCTAATTTCACAGGCAATCATGAGAAAGAGTTCATTTGGGCTTACAGTTCCAGAGGGAGAGTCCATCACCACAAGAGAAGCAGAGGAAGCCGAGAGATTACATCTTCACCTGCAAACACAGAGAGTGAATGGGAAGGGGGTGAGGCCATAAAAACCTAAAGGTCGCCCCTACTGATGCACTGCCTCCAGCAAGCCTCTGCCTCCCAAAGATTCTACACACTGCCCTCAAAAGCACCACCAACCAGAAACCAGGAAGTGTTCAAATACGTAAGCCTGTGAGGGACAATTCTCATTTAAGCCACCACACATTGCAACCAGTGCCCCTAATCCTGGTCTGGAACCAGTGTGGCTGTTTCTTTTACAGTGAAGGATAATATAACAACAGAAATACAGGGTGAAGGAAAGAACTGTTTGGACTTCACAGAAGGTAGAGATCCTAGGATGCTTTATGTATGAAATTAAGAACCCTGTTTTCTTCCCAGGGATATTGCTGCTAGAAACTGTCTGTTGACCTGCCCAGGAGCTGGAAGAATAGCAAAGATTGGAGACTTTGGGATGGCCCGAGATATCTACAGGTGAGAGGATTGCCTTGCTCTGCCCACACCTTCCTCCACCAGCCAGTCTCCTCAAATAGATGCCTGGGCTGGCTTATATCTAATATCACCTTGTATCTTGTCAACTTCCCACATGAAATTTCAGTGAGTATATTCCAAGACATCAGAACCAACCATACTTGATAGCATGGTTTGCCTTGGCTTATCACTCAGGTTCTAAGCCTCAGAGTCGTTGGCCATGTTCTCACACAGAGAATGACATGGACACTTGACGTGTAGAAAGCTTTGAAAGGGGTTTTTATATCTTACTCAACCCCTCCCCTCAACACTCAAAGATTCTAAATGATTACAGTGGCTTTCATCACAGGCACGAGCTCTCCAGGAAGGTCAGGCGAACAGCCTTGCCCACACCCAGAGGCACAGAAATCGAGTTCACCAAAATCCCTAGCTCAGCTTCATTGTCTGCCCCCCTGTGACAGTCTCAAAACGACATAAAAATTACCAGTGAAGGAATGCTCATGTAGTGAGGTGATAGAGTCCTCGTAAGGTATGTATCCACAAGGTCTTCAAGACTATAAATAATGATAATAATAGTAATAAATACAGAGGTTTTTGTATAAAATAGAGTGGTTCTGTGGAACTTTCTCTTTTTACTCCCCATTCTTAGTTTCTCCTTCTGTTTATTTTCAACTCTGGCATGGCAGGTGAGATGAGCATACTCTTTGCATGGTTGCTAATTAACCCATTCATTGATGCAACTAAGTGGGATCATGGGCACATAGAGCTTTCATTTCCTGAGGATTGCATAAGAAGCCATCTGGAAGCCACAGAGGACTTTGGTGAGAATTAATACCCATCTCCAGAGACACATGGGTGCTACTGTCGTGCTGGGACCTAAGGCCATAGTGTATGGAGGACAGAACCATGAGGAGTTCTTTGGAGCCATCCACAGCAGCTAGTGTTACATGACTTCCAGATCTTCCACTTTACCTTTCATCCCTGATCTTAGCTATTTTTCTCATTCCTGTGATATTATACACTGACAAAAGCATCTTAAGGAAGAAAGGGGCTTGGGGGGGGTCTTAGCTCAAGAGCACAGTCCATCATGGTGGGGGAAGTCAAGGCAGGAGAGGCTGGAAGTGGCTGGTCACATCACAGCCACAATCAGGAAGCAGAGAGTGATGGATGCATGCTCAACTTGCTTTCTTCTTCTTCTTCTTCTTCTTCTTCTTCTTCTTCTTCTTCTTCTTCTTCTTCTTCTTCTTCTTCTTCTTCTTTTTCTTTTATTTCCATTTTTTATTAGGTATTTAGCTCATTTACATTTCCAATGCTATACCAAAAGTCCCCCATACCCACCCACCCCCACTCCCCTACCCACCCACTCCCCCTTTTTGGCCCTGGCGTTCCCCTGTACTGGGGCATATAAAGTTTGCATGTCCAATGGGCCTCTTTTTCCAGTGATGGCCGACTAGGCCATCTTTTGATACATATGCAGCTAGAGTCAAGAGCTCCGGGGTACTGGTTAGTTCATAATGTTGTTCCACCTATAGGGTTGCAGATCCCTTTAGCTCCTTGGGTTCTTTCTCTAGCTACTCCATTGGGAGCCCTGTGATCCATCCATTAGCTGACTGTGAGCATCCACTTCTGTGTTTGCTAGGCCCCGGCATAGTCTCACAAGAGACAGCTACATCTGGGTCCTTTCGATAAAATCTTGCTAGTGTATGCAATGGTGTCAGCGTTTGGATGCTGATTATGGGGTGGATCCCTGAATATGGCAGTCTCTACATGGTCCATCCTTTCATCTCAGCTCCAAACTTTGTCTCTGTAACTCCTTCCATGGGTGTTTTGTTCCCAATTCTAAGGAGGGGCATAGTGTCCACACTTCAGTCTTCATTCTTCTTGAGTTTCATGTGTTTAGCAAATTGTATCTTATATCTTGGGTATCCTAGGTTTGGGGCTAATATCCACTTATCAGTGAGTACATATTGTGTGAGTTCCTTTGTGAATGTGTTACCTCACTCAGGATGATGCCCTCCAGGTCCATCCATTTGGCTAGGAATTTCATAAATTCATTCTTTTTAATAGCTGAGTAGTACTCCATTGTGTAGATGTACCACATTTTCTGTATCCATTCCTCTGTTGAGGGGCATCTGGGTTCTTTCCAGCTTCTGGCTATTATAAATAAGGCTGCTATGAACATAGTGGAGCTTCTTCTTTTTCTTCTTCTTCTTCTTTTTCTTCTTCTTTTTCTTCTTCTTCATCTTTCTTCTTCTTCTTCTTCTCCTTCTTCTTTTTCTTCTTCTTCTTCTTCTTCTTCTTCTTCTTCTTCTTCTTCTTCTTCTTCTTCTTCTTCTTCTTTCTCCTTCTCCTTCTCCTTCTCCTTCTTTTTCTCCTTCTCCTTCTCCTTCTCCTTCTCCTTCTCCTTCTCCTTCTTCTTCTTCTTCTTCTTTTTCTTCTTTCTCCTCCTCCTCCTCCTCCTCCTCATCCTCATCCTCCTCCTCCTCCTCCTCATCCTCCTCCTCCTCCTCCTCCTCCTCCTCCTCCTCCTTCTTTTTCCTATTCAGAACCCAAGCCAAAGGAATGATGGCAACCCCTCTAGGGTGTGTCTTCCCACCTCACTTAACCTATTTGAGACGATCCCTTACAGGCATGCCCAGAGAGGTTTGTCATTCAGAGAGGTTTGTCATTCAGGTGATTCTAGATTCTGTCCTGCTGAGAATCAGTTTTAACCATCACAGCCTCCCCAAGTCTCTACATCCCTTCTTGTACTTTCTCTGGACACTGGGGATGGCCTCCAATTTCAAGTACAGCAGCGTAGTGTGTTATCCGGTGCTTTCTTCCTTACTGGGTCTTCCTCCCTGACAACTTCCTGGAAGTCAGAATTTCCATCTCCATAACATACACTTGAACTAGGTAAATTTAAAGCGATGAAAATAGGGATTCTGGACCACAGTTTCAGAGCCCTAAGTCCCTAATCATTGGTTTGACTCTGTTGTTCAAGCCTATGGTATTACAGTACATGGGGACAGGAACACATGGCACCATGTTCACCTCATAGTGGCCTCAAAGCAGTGATAGAAAAAAGGATGACTGGACTGTGGTCCACACATCTTCAAGACATGCTTCTAGTGACCTAACTTCTGATAAACCCCACCATCTAGAGCAGTGACTTTCAACCGTCTTAATGCTGTGACCCTTTAATACAGTTCCTCATGTTCTTGTGACCCCAACCATAACATTATTTTCATTGCCACTTCATAACGGTAACTTTGCTACTGTGATGAAGTGTAAATATTTTTGGAAATAGAGGTTTTTCCAAAGGGGTTGAGAACTGCTAACTGAAAGGTTCTACTGCATCCCAGAAGTACTCCAGGTGGTGACCAAGATTATATATAGCACATGGCTTCTAGGGACAGTTAAGATCTAAACCAAAGCAAGCCCTTATGTCCAGACTTCAGCCATACTTGTTTTTGCTGCGGGCCCATGCATTTATATAGATGTGCTAGGCTGGAATGGTCTTTGAAGAGAACTTGACCAGCTCCATAAATGCTGCTCTGTGTTGTCTCTAACCAGCCGCCCCTTTCTCTACCCTTATTGTACATACAGAAGATCAATCTCTCATCCACAGAACTCCATGCCTCCTATATTATCACACGCCATGTCTGGGCTGCAATCTCAGGTGTGTGTGTCTCGCCCACTGAACTGTATCCTTGGGAGAAAGAGAGCCTATGATTTATTTATCTCCTCAGTACATGGCAGAGTACTTGATACATTCTAATACTCAGAGCATGTTTATTGAAGTCATTAATTAGTGTAGACAGCTGGTGGGAAGCTGCCTCCCATAACACACAGAGGCACAGAACACTAGGTGTGGAATTGGCTTAACGGGTAAATGAGTTAATTTATTAGTTCTTATTAGCCAGTTGTGTCAATGGCATTACTGATGAAAACCAATAAATTAATTCGTCTGTGTTCTAAGCCAGCTCCACGAGCCGCCCCATGTCCTTCTGTCTGGGTGTGTTACAGGAGGCAGCCTCCCTCTGGCCAGCTGTCTACATTATTTGTTGGGTACCTACAGTGAATGAAACACCACTGTCAGACTCCCATGGAGGGTCAGAAATGAGTAAGACACAAGCCCTCCCATTCTGGAAGTCAAATTACTGTAGGTCATCAGAAACACGCCGTACTTCTAAGGGCAGAGTAGTGTTATTCATCGTGAGTTATAATAAACAAAACCCAACAGGGAAATCTAAACAACTGCTAGGAGGGACCTTAGTCACTGCATAGATCTTTTCCTCGGTGCCTCCAGTGGGCCATTAAGTGACACCAAGATTCTTAACTAAATGATCTGTGCTCCCCTGCTCTCCTCCCCAGCCACCCAGGCCCTGTCTTTAATTTCGGTTTGTTCCGAGGCAGGCAGAGCTTCTGTTCATTGACCCCTTCTGATCCAAGCGTCCGTCTCCTCTTCTCCCCACACAGGGCCAGCTACTACCGAAAGGGAGGCTGCGCCATGCTGCCGGTCAAGTGGATGCCCCCTGAAGCCTTCATGGAAGGGATATTTACCTCTAAAACAGACACATGGTGAGTCTTTCCACTACCCTCTTCCAAGTATCACTGTGGCTCCAGATGAGGACCATGGACCACCTGGACCACACTCCTCCGGGAGCCCCTTTGTGGGTGAGATGGGGAAGAAGAAGCCTCAGTAAGGCGCGGAAGTGATCATTTATCAGAATGGCCAGAAAGGCATCTTACAAGGCACATCACCAGACCCCACCCTGAGAGCTGACGAATAAGGAATGGGATTCAGGTGAACTTGCATTTCTACCAAGCTCCCCAGTGAGGCTGACTTCAGTGGGTGGGAGGCCGCACATTGAGACTCCCTTATCAATCGTTTAAAATGGCAAATTGAACACAAGCTCCCTCACAAAGCATGAACACACACACACACACACAGCCAGTAAAAGGAGTCTTTAGAATTGTATTAAACCCCAAAAGAAGAAAAAAATGGGGAAAAAAAAACCTTAAAGCAGGTTAGACCTGGACAAGCTCATGGAGAAGTCATTTCTCCACAAGACGAGGAAAATGTTGACTTTCAAGCCCACAATTCAGAGTCAGAGCCACGCTGTTCAGGCTCCTGATAGTCCCAAATGCACAGGAATTGAAAGCATGGGAATAGCAAGTAGTAAAATTGGTTAAAGGTCAATAAGAACTAACCAACTCCTCTGGCTCGACCCTTCACCCTCTGAATTCTGTGGCCTGTCCTTCCTCTGTCATTAAGCCCCATGTTCTCCCATCAAAGAGATTCCTAAAGTCCCTCCTGTTGGCAGCCTCAACACCATCATCAAGCATGTTCTTTCAATCCTCGAAAGAGTGACCCCAGAGTCTCTGGTGAAGTGGCCACGCCCAAAGGGACCCCAGCTGCCATCAGAGACTAAAAGAAACAAGCAGAGGAACAGGCTGCTTCAGAGCCGTGGCTCTCAGCCTTCCTAACACTGCAACCCTTTAATACAGTTCTTCACGTCGTGGTGGCCCCTGACCATACTATTTTTTTGTTGTTGTTGCTACTTCCTAGTTGTAATTTTGCTATGTTTGCTAGTTGTAATTTTGCTATGGACTGCAATGTAAATATCTGATAGACAGGGTATCTGATAAGCGACCCCCAAAGGGGTCATAACCTATAGGTTGAGAACTGCTGCCCTAGGACCCCAGAGGGACCAACTGCACAGTATCATTGTCACATGTGCCCAGAAGCACTTCTTTCTGATGTGCACCAGGAGACAGGCCAGCATCAGCATCCTGTCACCTACTTAGGCACACACTCCTAGGATGAAGGATGTGAGCGTGGTCCTCCTCAAACTCCTTAGCCCCAGTGTAATCGTAAGAAAGGCAGGTGAGTCCCAGCTGAGAGATACCCCACCGAATCCCTGACAGGGCTGCTCAAACCTGGCGAGGCCACAGCAAGAACAGGAAGAACCCTAAGGGAGTGTGGCCGCTCAGTGTGATGTGATGCCGTAATGGGATCTGGGAAGAGAATGGGGAAATTCAGTGAGAGCTGAGGAAATCTGAATAAACTATGGGTTTTAGTTAATAACGCCTTAATGCCGACTCATTAATTATAATAAATGTACCATGCTAATGTAATGCTAAAAATAGTGGAGAACTGGGTACGGCATGCACAGAAACAGTATTTGCAACACAATCCCTTCACAATGTGAACCATTCTATTATAAAATGAAGTTTATTTCCTTTTAAATCTGATAACGGAAATGTAAAAGCTGTGGATAGATTGGAACACAGAATTAAGTAACTCTTCAGGGAAATGAAACAATTCTAAAGGGACAAGAGGCATAGGAAAGAAAGAAGAAGAAAATGGAGAAGATGGAGCCAATTGATCGGATATCCTAGCAAAGTTAGAGTCCCAGGAAGAAGGACATGGGAAATGCAGAAAATAAAAACGGCAAAGAAATGCAGCAACATTTCTCCAGAATACAGCCTCCGTCTCCGGTGTGAAGGTATCCATGTCAAGCAGCGGAGCTTGAGAGCCACAGACAAGCAAACCACCATAACATTCCAGGACTCCGCCTGCTTCTACGCAGGAAAAGAGAGAAAATGGTCAGAGGCTACGGTGTCAAAGTGGCATGCAAATGGTCCCTAGCACAGAAAACATGAGGCCATGGGAATGACCTGAGTTTTGAAAGCCCCACATTGAGGTGACATCCTTAGATGGAAGACCCCCCCCCCCTTCCAGACTTGGGTTGACCATTGGTTATTTCTAGGCCTGGGAGATTTGCCTTGAGCCAGTAACCCAGTGAGTCTCAAAATGGGGTGCACAGGCCAGCGATGGTGGTGGTAATTTGGGTAATCATGAGCAACACCACATCCCAGCCCCCTTCTCCCTCAAACCTCATCAGGAACACCAGGCTAGCGGTGCAGGCCTAGCCACCTGTTCTAACAAGGCCTCCAGAGGAAGAACATGGGCACCAGAGTGGCAGCCACCTGCCATGCCCCGAGGCAGGATAACAAGCACAAGTTAGTAACTGTTCCGAATACCTGAGTGTCATGTGACCTATCAACCTTCTCTTGAGCGTGTGACAGTAGCCACGGGTTGACAGGGCACAGATGCCCTTGGGCAAAGATCATCATTGGCACGCAGTTTACAAAAGAGAAAAGAAGAGAAGAGCAGCCTATCTCATTCTCAATCAGAGGATGGAAAGACAAACGGACAGAAACTGCAGACAGAGTAGTATAAAAAGGCTACACTAAGCCTACCGTCTCAACTCGGAAAGATGTTCGTCCACATTTAAAACTTTAAAATAATTTTACAATGCAAAAATATTGATGGAATATACAGTCGTAGTTGTGCATGTCTTCACATGTTAAAAGTGGGAGATGCACTCTAAACTTCAGTGGAGGGGCCAAGAGGAGAGCGGATGGGGAGGAAATATGTCTATATTTGTGTATTCAAGAAGAAAAGGCACGTTGGCATCAGGAAGGCAAAATAACACCCAGATTCTCTCAAATGATATGACACATACCTGCAACCCCAGCAATCGGAGTGCCTAGGCAGAAACACTGGCAGTTTGTGGCCAACCTGGGCTACATAATGTCAGGCCAGCCTGAGCTACAAGCAGACCTTGTCTTGTCTTTTAAATAACAACAAAAGATACTGCAATCACCAATGAGTAGCTGTCTACATTTACCCATCTGTAGACAGGCAGAGAATGTATAGTGAAAACTCTTCAGGCCTCTGCTTTGTTTGGATGTTTTTATCTGTTATATCGTTATTTGCTGAAGTGGAAGAGGGCTGTCTTCTTTTACTTTTAGAGATCGGAAAGGCCACAGGAGAGGGAACAATCCATGTTCTTGGTGATAGGTTTATTTCACCAACACAGCAACAGTGAAAGCTGCGCAGTGAGTGCTGTGCGGAAGGCGGCTCCCTCTTCCATGTCAGGGCCGTGTTTTCTAAGAGCAGAATCTGCATCGACATACTAGAACGAAGATGGATTTTCTTTCTCTGAAATCTGATCATCAAACTAAGAGAATAAAACCGTCATCCAGACAGAAAATATTATTTCTGGAACCTAATAGACGGTGTCTCAAACGTCCTTTAAAACAAATAGCAGGGAAATCAAAAGACAATTTCCCAAAGAGGAAAATGTCTTATTTGATGTCAAAACACAGACAGAAAAAGTAAAACAGAATATTCTCAGTGCAGAAAGCAAAGAGGTGAGAGGAAGTGGTGGGTGTGTCTATTAAAGACAGCCCCACCTTTAATCAAAAGCCAGAGGGAACAGGGCTTATTTTATAAAGTGTTGGAAGAGTCCTTCAGACAAACAAGCCAATTTTGACCCTTCTCTCCCACTGTACATAAAGTCTAACTGAATTCGAGGAGAGGGGAAAACAAACACACTAGAAGATAGCAAATATGCAGCCTTTGGTAAGGAGAAGATTGCAAAACTGGGGAACTGAAGTCACGAAAACTTAAGAAATATATTTAACGACTTGAAAATGAAGGCCATCATTATACTAAAATATTAGTCATAAAGCAACTAATAGAAATTGTGGCTAGACTCGGCAGTACATTCTTGTAATTAGAACTCTTTAAGGAGTGGAGGCAGGAACGCCGTACTCTCAAAGCCTGCCTGGCTACAAAGCAAGTTCCAGGCCAACCTGGTTTACTACCAAACATTGAATTTAAAACAAAGGAAAATGGGACACAGGGCTGGAGACTGAACTTGGTGGTTAGAATGCTTGCCCAGCGTGTGTAAGACCCTGGGTTCAATCCCCAGCCCCACCTTAAAAATCCACCAAAAAATAAGCATCTTTGTTTTTGATAAAAGATTAACATGTTTAAAACATACAAAGAAGGTCTACAACTCAAAAGGCAAATTGAGATACTACAATAATATGCCCTGACAGATAACCTCGTGCAAAAGACGTGAACAGACAATATATAAGTTTAAAAGTAATGATTAGATGAACAGACTTCATTAAAACACTCTACCATATAAAGTCACGGGTTGCCATATTTTCCCAGACCTGAATTCAATGCCCAGAACATGCATTCTGGAAGGAAATATCATTGATTTTTTACCATTCTATTAGTTTGAGACTGTTTATCTAAGGAACTTGTGGTAACCCATCCTGCATTCCCAGTACTCCAGAGGCAGGGGGATTTTGAGTTTGAAGCTCGCTAGGCAATGAAGCAAACTTGAAGCCTCAAGCTGTAATACAGAATGAGACTCTGTCACAGAAAAAGTAAAATAAAATTAACTAAAATCAAAGTGCAGGAAGATGGCCACTCAAGGTTCAAAATATTTTGAAAACCGAAAGAAGTGTGATAAGGGCAACCATGTTTCATGGCAATCGAGTATTTCACAGACATTTCACATCCTAGTTGTAAGACTTTTATTTTTAGCATGGAAAGCAATGGTGCTGTGATGATATGAGCAGAATTATCAAGGCTCCATAGCCTAGAAACCTAGGCACAAAGCCCCACCAGAATGAAGAACATGTCAGCAGGAGCCGTCTTTTAATAGAGAGTCCTGGGTGGCGCTTGGTCATTCTCTTCACTTTTCTGAACCTAGAAAGTCCGCTGGGACTGGAGAGAGAGCTCAGTCAGTGACGTGCCTGTAGGTCACAGGAATAAAGATCTGGCTCAGTCTCCCGGAACCCAAAAGAAGGGAAGAAAGGGCGGAGGCTGAGTGCTGGCATGGATGGGGGGACAGGAACAGGTGGACCTCTGGGGTTCACGGGGTTCATAGTCAGCCTAGCTTTCTTGGTGAGCCCTGGGCCACTGAGAGACTGTGTCTAAAAGTATTTTATAAAGTTTCTTTTTTATTAAAAAGGCAAATTAGGAGCAGGGGAAATGACCCCATGGTTAAGAGCACTTACTGCTCTTACAGGGTACCTGGGTTCCAGTCCCAGCTCCCATATTGAACAGCCCACCCCTGCCTATAACTCTAGATCCAGGAAATCTGGCACCTTCTTCTTCCCTCTATGAACACCTGCAAATACACACAGACAGACAGACAGACAGACAGACAGACGCAGAGACAAAGATGAGAAAGAGATTTAATAATTCTTAGAAATTAAAGTAGATGGTTTCTAAGAAACAATATTTAAGATTATTGTCCTTTGACCTCCATGTATATGTGTGCAAATGTTTGTATGCATAAGCCTACACACACACATGCACACAGGAAAGGAGTCCTTTGTTACAGAAAATGGTTTAAAGGAAAACAGTAAGAACTTAGGTTTCTCTGTGTGTGTCCACATCACTATCTGTTCTCTGCCCAGGTCTTTTGGAGTGTTGCTATGGGAAATATTTTCTCTTGGATATATGCCGTACCCCAGCAAGAGCAACCAGGAAGTTCTGGAGTTTGTCACCAGCGGAGGACGGATGGACCCGCCTAAGAACTGCCCCGGGCCTGTGTACGACCTTTGGGAACTTCCTACTAGAACCTGAGCGTGGTCTTGTTTTTATTTGGATCTGCAAATGCGCCTTTAAAATTAAAGTGAAGTTGGTAGCCTTCTTTTCAGATGTCCCGAGAGTGTCCCAGAGACTTCTGTAAGATGGGTCAGTTTTCCAGCCCATCAAACACAATTATGTTATCCCAGAAAGGCTAGAGGCTGCAGACCCACTTCTCCTACATGTCTCAGTTGCCTTTAGAAATGTGTACCCCAGACCCACCCAGTTGGCCCTGCACTCTTAAGTATATCTCCCTTAAATATCACCCCCAGCATGCACACACAAAAAAAGAGAGAGGGGGCAGTGGTGGCACACGCCTTTAATCCCAGCACGCGGGAGGCAGAGGCAGGCAGATTTCTGAGTTCGAGGCCAGCCTGGTCTACAGAATGAGTTCCAGGGCTATACAGAGAAATCCTGTCTTAAAAAAACAGAGGGGAGGGGTGAGCTTGTCCCCTATAGTGTTTTCTGTCCCCTATGGTGTCCCTCACCTCCTTTCCAAAAAACAAGATGGGGAATAAATTACTTCATCCTAAACATGGCTTTAGAGAAGTGGCATTTGATGTAAACTACCTGGGTGTCTTTGGGGATGATCCCCTGTCCCACCAGCAGGGGGCAGCATAGATCAATCAGGTGGACCTACTTGTCTCCCCTTCCGGTGCTTCTCCTGACTTTTCATTAAGGCGCTCATCCTTTCAGATACCGGATAATGACGCAGTGCTGGCAGCATCAGCCTGAAGACAGACCCAACTTCGCCATCATTTTGGAGAGGATCGAATACTGCACCCAGGTATAAATGTTTTCTCCCCTTGACCAGCCTCTAATCTACACGGGGAAACTGTTTCAAGACACCAGAGAATAATGCTAATTGTGAGACACGGTATTCCTGATCCCGGAAGTGACAGGATTTGCATCCCACTTTGCCAATGTCCTACAATAAACACTGGAAACTTCCCACTTTCATGTCACAGGGCCAGACAGAATCTATTCAATTCGCAAGCAAAATGACATCCCTGCTAGACAGCTAATGTTGTGTGTTCTTCTTAACAATTAAAGTATAATTGCATCATTCCCCTTTCCTCACTCTGGCCCCTCCCATCTCCAAACCCACCCCCTAACCATGTTCTTCTCAAATTCATGGCTTATTATTATTATTATTATTTCATATGTATATAAATACTGTCTGCAGAATCTACTTTGTATTCCATGTGATTTCATACGATTTCAGAGCCAACCACTTCTATTGGATAACCAATTAGAGAATTCCACTCCGGGGAGAATAATTCTCCCCTCTCAGCTATCATCAGTTGCCTGTAGTTCTTTGTCTAGGAGTGTGGCCCATGATATTTCTCCCTTTCATGTTAGCGTGTCTGTTGATGTTTGGTTCTTATTCAGTTACTCATATTGTTGAGGTATCAAGGACAGCTAGGCAACTACTTGTTTTGTAAATGAAACGGGATATAAAGGAGAAGAACGAAAGCTCTCAAGAATTACAACCTGTGAATTAATTCCCATTAAATAGATAGTAATTACATAATAGCTAAACCACTCTGGAGAGATGTTCAAACCATTCATCGGTAGCACTGGTATGGACTTATACTATATAAGTTGCTTTTCTATGTTTTTTTTTTTCAAAGATTTGTTTTTATATTGTTTGGGAGTAAGTTTGCCTTACATGTATGTTTGTGCACTACACACGTGCAATGCCCATGGAGGCCAGAAGAGGGCGACAGATCTCTGATCTGGCATTTACAGCCACCAAGTGGGTCCTGGGAACTGAACCTGGTTCCTCCAGAAGAACAAAAAGTGTTCTTAACTGCTGAGCCATCTCCAGCCCTGGATTTCCATGTTATTTTTATTTTGCTCTCGGGGAGGGTTCCTTTTATCCCATTTTATAGAGGAGTAGCGGGCTAGGCTAAGAGACAGCCCTCTCGTGCTTCCTCCCGTCTGGACTGAATCGTGACTGTTCATCTTTGTCCTCAGCAGACTGTACCTCCCTACTCATCATCAGCTAGACAGGGGAATAGAGGTAGTGGCGGGAGGATTCTTTCCCTCCCGTGTCTCACACAGACCCAGAGCATCTTCCTATCACGGTCTCACCAGCGGCCTCTCAGGACTTTATGTCAGTGACCAGTTTTTCCTTTACTGTATCCCTTCTTTCCCTCCCTCCCGCCTCTGATCCTGTCAGCATACAAAATTAAAGTAGCATCCTCTCCCTATGCCCTACACCCCCACTTGAGCCTTGTTCCCCAATTTCACTTCTTCTAACGTTCTCTCCCACCTACGAGTTGCCCCCTCTGACTCCCTGGTATCTCCCTAACATGGACCTTTCCCAACTTCATGGCTTTTCACAGTTGCTCTTGTTTGTTAAGTCCAGTTTGCACCACCTGTACGTATTAGCTAGGGTTACTGTTGCTGTGATGAATCCATGACCAATGACCAAAAGCAAGCTGGGGAGGAAAGGGTTTATTAAGCTGACACTTCCATAACACAGTTTATCACTGAAGGAAGTTAGGGCAGCAACCTGGAGACAGGAGCTGACGCAGAGGTCATGGAGGGTGCTGCTTACTGGCTTGCTTTTCATGGTTTGTCTGCTCGGCCTTCTTACAGAACCCAGGACTAGGAGTAGCCACACACACAATGGGCTGGGCTCACCTCCATCCATCACTAATTAAGAAAATGCCCTACAGGCTTGCCTACAGCCAGATCTTATGGGAGCATTTTCTTAACTGACGTTCCCTCCGCTCAGATGACTCTAGCTTGTGTCAAGCTGACATGAAAACCAGCCAGCACACCTTATGTGCACGAGGATGGGCTCATCTGCTACACACGGGATGCCATCAGGTGTCCGTGCCACTGAGATATTTTAGAAAAGTCAAAGAGTGAGCCACTAGCTCTCTAAATTCCCTCAACTGGGACCAAGGGCTGACACTTTCTGCAAACTTCAGCAACGGTGTGTCTAGCCACACTGTTCCAGTCCCCTCGTGGGTCCCAGCTGTGAGGGCGACCTGCCTTCTTCATCTAGCTGGACTTCAGTGGCCATGTTATTGGGGGAAATTGAGGATGTATTAGGGAAGCTTGCTTACTGACATTTAGTTTATTATATTCTAACAGGAATAGAATACTCTCATAAACACAGATACCTTCACATACCTTCTTTGGGGGTGTTTTCTCCAAAATATATAATATCTTTGCGAAGGCAGGTGGTTGTACAGCTGCAGGCCGTAAAGGACTGACTGTGGAAGAAGCTGGCAATAAGTGAAATGGCTTTTCAAAAGATATGTGTAGTTGTTTTCTTAAACCTTTTGCTGGTGGATACTGGACTGGTGTGCTATTCTGTAAAACCTAAGTAACGGAGGTTTTCCCTCCATTTGCAAACACTATTACTGAATTAAATTTCCCTGGAGCTTTCTCCCACACACTTTCCTTTAAACCCATGGCAACTGCGTCTGCTCTCGTCTTACAGTCTGTGACGCTGACAGAGATCTAGCATGAGCCAGGTTTCTGAATGGGCAAATGAGCCTCTGCCTGGAACAGCTGCACAAGCAAGGAGACCACACAACACAGAGTCACCATCAAATACGAGGAAAGCTGCAGGCGCTTAGGGAAGGAGCAAACAACATCCTCTGTGAGCCAAACGTGGCGTCCCTCTTCCCTGCCTCCTTCCCTACAACAAAACTAAAGCCACATTATCTTTTGTCTTTGAAGATTGCAAGAGTATTTTTGGAAATAGACCACAATATTTTGAAAGTAATGTAAAAACAAAAAAACAAAAAACAAAAACAAAAACAAAAACAAAAACAAAAAAACAAAACAACAACAACAAAAAACGGGCTGGTAAGATCGCTCAATGGGTTAAGTAAGATTCTTGCTTGCCAGAATCAAATGACCTGTTTGACCCCCAGGACCCAGATAGTGGGAGGGCAGAGAACTCCATAGGTTTGTCCTCAACTTGCACACACACACACACACACACACACCAAGGCACATGCATACCTGCACACATATACATACACACTATAAATTAAATCTAGTAAAAAACTTTTACATCTGTAAAAGGTGCCCCAGGGGCTTCTGCTCTGCCCCTCCCATCCCACTGCCCCCAGGCATGGGTGCTTATCCCCCAACCCCTAAGCACTGGGACCCCTCTCCTCCTCTGGTGAGATTTCAAGAATAGTGGTGCTCACTCTGTGCTCTGATACCTAACTGTCAACTAATGTGTTAGCTTGCTTTTCTGTTGTTGTTTTCCGTTTTTGATAACCACTGTGTGCAAATACACTTTGGGGGTGGGGGGGGGGAAGGGTTTATTTCCTCGGAACACTTTGTCATCACCGGAAGCCAGGATGAGAACTCAAGGCAGGAACCTGGAGGCAGGAACTGAAGTAGAGACCATGGAGATTGCTTATTGGCTTGTTCCGTTTGTTTTTCATATAACCCTGGAGGGGTGCCCCCAGCGGACTTAGCTCTCCCACACCCATCATTAAGAAAACGCCTTCACAGACAAGGCCACAGGCCAATCCGATGGCGGCAATAACTCAGCTAAGGTGTTCTCTCTCCTTTCAGGTGTCTTTAGTTTGTGTCCAGTTGACAAAAATGGATCAACTGTTAACAGTTAGCTCCCCTCCCCCGCCCCCTTCTCTCTCCTCTCTCTCTCCTCTCTCTCTCTCTCTCTCTCTCTCTCTCTCTCTCTCTCTCTCTCTCTCTCTCTCTCTCATCTCTTCCAGACCCAACATCTCTCTGATTCCGTGTTCATCCATCCTCTCTCTGTCCCCACAGGACCCCGATGTGATCAACACAGCTCTGCCCATCGAATACGGTCCAGTAGTAGAAGAGGAGGAGAAAGTGCCCATGCGCCCCAAAGACCCCGAGGGGATGCCACCTTTGCTGGTGTCTCCCCAGCCTGCGAAGCACGAGGAGGCGTCCGCAGCTCCCCAGCCCGCAGCCCTGACGGCACCAGGCCCATCGGTGAAGAAGCCCCCGGGTGCGGGTGCGGGCGCGGGCGCGGGTGCGGGTGCCGGCCCGGTGCCCCGAGGTGCGGCCGATCGGGGCCACGTGAACATGGCTTTCTCTCAGCCCAACCCTCCCCCGGAGCTGCACAAAGGCCCGGGATCCAGAAACAAGCCGACCAGCCTGTGGAACCCCACCTACGGCTCGTGGTTCACCGAGAAGCCTGCCAAAAAGACCCATCCTCCGCCAGGCGCCGAGCCGCAGGCGCGGGCAGGAGCGGCCGAGGGTGGCTGGACCGGGCCGGGCGCGGGGCCCCGCAGAGCCGAGGCAGCGCTGCTGCTAGAGCCATCGGCGCTGAGCGCCACCATGAAGGAGGTGCCGCTGTTCAGGCTGCGCCACTTCCCCTGCGGCAATGTCAACTATGGTTACCAGCAACAGGGTCTCCCCTTGGAAGCCACAGCCGCGCCAGGGGACACCATGCTGAAAAGCAAGAATAAGGTCACCCAGCCGGGGCCCTGAGCCCTGTACTCCACTAGCTTCTCCTCCTGGCGGAGCCGGAGCCCACCCAGAGGGAGATGGACAGGATGGCTCCACCACAAACCCAAGACCAAAACTTTCATTTTTGTGCCAACTTGTTTTGAAGTGCCACATTTTAAAAAAAGGAAACTTGTGTTTTTAAGATGTGTTAGAAGGTTTTTTGAGCATGGGTTCATCTATCCTCTCAAAAGAAGAAAATGCCATTCTTTAAAAAAGAAAAAAAAGCAATCAGTGCAAGGCCCAGATTGGTTGCGCCAAGTTTTCGTGCATGGTCTGCTGTACAGTCCCCTAAGGCTTCTTTCCGATTTTTGTGTGCGCTCTGCTTCCGCGTAGTCAGAAATAGCTGCTTCCATGTCTCATAGGGGGAGTCCTAGGTGTTTCCTTTGCCTTATGAATATGAACCACTCGAGGGGCGGGCGAGGGAACAGAAATAAAGGAATTAATTTCAGTGACTCAGCATGGGGAGAGACATTCTTTACTTGGAAAAGAAGTCAGCTGACATCGCTGTGGGTGGTGGTTAGAGGCTTTTAATTGTTCTAACTCATTGCCTATTGTAAAAAAAAAAAATGTCGTGACTAGTTCGTAGTATAGTGGAAAACGTGTATATATTCATCTAAGCAAAATGCATCCATCGCAAGTGCTTTGCGTATGAAAGAAACTCCAGTAGAGATGCAGTGAGTCAAACACCCTGTTAACATACCTCATGCCTTAAGAAAAATCTTCCTACTAAAAGTAAAAAAAAAAAATTAAAAAAAATTACCGTGTGTGAGGTTTCCTACTGGATTTAAAACTCAAGATTGAAATTACTTCCACACTTTCCATTCATTCAGATCTGATCACTTTTTAAAATTCGAGTAGCGGCGATTCGTAGAAGCACAGGAAGAAGATGCCCATTCGTGGATCTGTGTATCGATACATCTGAGGCCCAAACCTTCCCCAGAGTTTCTTCCGTTCCATGATGCATTGGGCCATTGGAGGAACAGGCCTTCCAGTGGCCTAGACCTGGTCGGTCCTTCCCCAGTTCTCCCAACAACACCCCCACCCCCTTAGCCATGAGATCCTGGTTTGCTGGGAACACAAATGTGGTTTAACACTCATAGCATAATTTACATAGATCTCAAGTGCAGGTTACAGCAAAGCATTTGGCATTAAAACTTGCCTAAAGAGTTGAGGTCAGTGCTGTGTGTTCAGTGGGTCTTCTGAACCTGGTTTTTCACAGATGACATTTATTTCTATGAAATGGAATCGGGAACCCATTAAATTTTATACACATGCTTATGCAATTCTGACTTTATCTGTATGGTTTTCATTTCCCCTTTCTCTGCTCTGTATTCTCACGTCCAGTTTGTGCCTGGTGGGAGCCATGATGAAATAACTCTTTGGAGGGAAAATATTTTTTTGTTACTTCCTAGGTACAAAGCATTTCCAAGCATAGGGAGTGTGTGTGTGTGTGTGTGTGTGTGTGTGTGTGTGTGTGTGTGTGTGTCTGTGTGTCTGTCTTGTGTGTCTATGCCTTTCTCCCATCTTCTCCATTTTGTCCACTGCAGAAGTATCACTTTGAGAGTAGGAGAACCATCATGTTCTACCATGCCAATTCCAGACAACTGTTGAGTTTCCATAAGGCAGTTATCTGGCCCTCCAATTGATTCTGAACATCTAAAGATTCTGTTATACTCCAGGGACTACCTTTCCCAAAACATTTCCCATGGGATGTCCCTGAAGCTGGAAGACAGATGCACAGCTGTGAATTACAGTTCTGGGAAAACATCGGTAAAGTTTTCAGTTTGTGCAAAAAAAAAAAAAAAATAGGCACAAAACCAAAAATCCTTGTTCCAGCTCACAAACTACCCAAGGGGATTCCAGAGTCTTGCTTCGAAAAACACCATCCTGGAGGCTGATGCCAGAGGAGTAGTCTGTAACAGAGAGAACAGCTCCATGTTCTAACCGCAGCATCACTAGTCACTAACAAACTAGGCAGTGTGTGCCGTGTGGCTGAAGAGCGAGCTCTGTCATTAACAGGGGCATTTTGCCTCTTTCCGCTCAAAAAAAAAAAAAACATAAAAACAAAAAAACCCACAGATTCAGGTTGTGCCTTACTACCCCTGATGGATTTGTTGTTTTTCTGTCTTTATTGGGTATCAATGCTCCTGTAAATGACGGTCAAACCTTCAAGCCTGTGTACGTGGATAAGTAAATAAACAGCTCCATACTGAGCCATGATGACAATATGTTTCATTGAAGTCGGTGTGACCCCCCTCGGTACCATGAATCTGGATTACCCGTCCACTACGTATTGCGGCAGCCATATGGCTGTGGCAATCTATACAGATGCTGGACTCTAATACATTCATTTACCGTGGGAGGGAGTTCCGCTTAGGATGTGTGAACAGGCCCAATTAGGGCTTGCAGGAGCCATGCTAATCAAACCATAAGCTAGTGTAATTATTTGTAGTCTGTGTCTATAAAGAAGGAATCAGAAAGGTCATGATGGTTCCGTGGAAGCGGCAGTCTGTGAAGAATGACCATCTTGCTAATATATGACACTGTCTATATATCAAATCAAAAGAGAGATGCAGCCGCTGTTTTTAAACAGCACGTTCTGCTTAGCAGACAAAGCTGGACTCTCTCACACCAAGAGCAGTCTGAGTCCTGGATAACTGAAGTTAAATCGACTTGGGGGCACCTCCATGTACAAAAGGACAGTAATGCCCCTGCCCTGATACACCTGAGAGATCATAACGTGAAACTGCAAGCAGCCCTCCTGCACTCTGCGACCCCAGAGGCTGTGGGGTTGGCTGTCCTACCCACACTTGAGGACTCTTGGCTCTCCCACCGAAGGTAAGTTTTCCCTTCATCTACCATGTGTCTGGTGATGGTCACAAGACTGCCATCTTGACTGGCTCCTTGGAGGCTCAGAAGAAGACTGTAAAGACTGAACTCCCAGAGAGTTGAAGACAAATACCACAAAAGGGAGTCTTTAATCAGTTTAAGTGACTCTTAAACTAGTCACTTTCACATGATAGTTGGCGAACCCTAGAGCAGAAACTATTACGTAACTGCAGGCTAATTTTATTATTTGAAAATGGGGGGCTTTTCCATCCAATCCACAAGGCACGCCTGTAAGCAGTTCTAATGACTGCCTACTGATAGGTTTTCTCCAATAATACAGCAGGATTAAAAGTCCCCCTGAGCTTTATAGCCCTAAAAAAGAAAAAGAAAAAAAAAAGCATATGAATTTATTCTACTCAACATGCAGGCTTTCCAGGATAAGATTCCCAGTGCTGTATGAAGTGTTGTCAATCTGTCTTTAGCTAATGCTTTTTTTTTTCTTTTAATGAGTCCCTAAAGCAGCCACAATCTGACTTCACTAATTTCCCAACAGCAGACAGTTCCCTGTGTTGCACACACGAAGATACAAACCAGTGTTTCCTGAATTCCTTGACAGGACATCCTGAAGTGAGAGAGGATGCCTGAGGAACAACAGGGTAGCTGGTATTGGGGTTCTGTTTTCACCTGGTTCCCTGAAGCAGGTCTATTTAATTTCTAAGGCATCTTTGGATACAGACTCTTCTCCAGTGTTTCCACACTTGGGAAGTTTGATTGGAACTGAGTGATTATATAAACTTACTGGGGCAGAATGAAAGCTCTGTGAATTAGGACAGAAAATGTGTACTTTCTGTGGCACGACCCATGTAACACAAGTATGTCCCCCCTCACCTGTGACAGCGGTGTCACCAGGCTATGCTCGGGAAAACTCCAGCCATGGCCTGTTTTCAGTTCTCAAATCCACTTCCTCTCTGGACACCCTGCACACTCTCCTCATTCCATGGGGACTTCCCTGGCAGGACTCGCCCACGTTCACCTACCATGTTCCCCTGCCAGCTGGTGTCAGTTAAAATTCTTATTAAGCTCTCAGCCTGAGCAGCTAGACTATCAGATCTCCCATAAATATTTACATTGTAAGGAAGCCATTTGCCTGACAACAGAGATGAACATCAAGTCGGTAAAATCTCAGATGATGACATCGTAAGGTATGATTAGGCATTCCTCTATGGCTTCACAGACAGCAAGCAAGAAGGCCACAGGTTAGGGATTGTGTCAGACAGCAATCGCCCACCTGGGTCACTCAGGCAAGGGATTGGAATTTTCTCCTTTTAAAAATTAAGGGATCCAAACATGGTGGCGGCACAAATCATTAATCCCAGCACTGAGGAGCCTGAGGGAGGAGGCGAGCCTGAACTACACAGAAAGACTATCTCAAAGAAGTTGGGGAAGGGGAGAACCTATGAAAAAATGAAGGGCTTGGTCTCAAGGGAGCCCTCTAACTCCCAAATGAGACTTCACCTGGGTCAGGTGAAACCTGATGATCAGCTCATAATCAAAGCATAGCTGTGTATCCTTTACCTTACCAACACACTTAGGGCCAAAGATCATGAATTCAGGGCTCAGCCCTAGTGAGACAAGTTATATGTAAACTTCACAGAGAAGCAGACTAGAAGGGTCAGCCTCCTTTCACTTTTGCCCTCCCTAGTCCAAATCATAAAACCATTAGCGAAGTGAAGTAGGCCTGGATGTCTTCCTGCGAGCCACACAGTGGACAGGACTATTAGCCATGTCTGATGACCACCGCACCTTCCGTGTCACTTCACTCGCGTCTCTAGTATTTCCTGCAACCACAAGTCTTGTGGCTAGACTGGGATGAGCAGCCTGGTGCGCTGGCCATGGTCCATTTGTTTTTCTATGTGTCCACTCTCAAAGAGGGGTGGCCAAGCCCAATAGGATTGCATAGGGAAGTGTCTGAATTCCAGCCCTGTCAACAAGTGTCCTTCAAGGCAAGGCATTCATTGAGGAGTCTCCTTCCTCGCTACCACAAGACTGGAGAGCTCCTCCTTTTAGATGCCTTTGGGTAGCAAATGCTAAAAGCCTGTTTTCAATGGTGTTCCTTTGTAACATAGCTGGAAACAGAAACTCCAAAGGACAGCCAACAGCAACATCCCCAAAGGTAGGAAGATGAAGGCTGTAGGTGAATTTCCTACAACTTAAAATACCTGGCATTTGGTTTTAAGAAATCAAATCTATTTCGCTTTATTTTCAAAGTATTATTTGTGTAGACTTTCAACGACCTCAAGAGAAGTCACTGAAACACAGCAGCCCTTCCTCCTCCTGTACATTCCGATAAGCAGCCGGCGACTGTGATAAAAAGACACGAGGCTGAACGTGACAAGGGGTTTTGCTTTGTCACAACAAGGCACATGAAGAGAGAGATCACAAGACTCTCAGGCAATTCTTAATTCCCTAAACTCCATTCCCTTCTAGAAAAAAACATGAGAGCATGGGGGAACTCCAGCCGTTTTATTAATACTCCTAGCCCACTGGGATGCACTCTGGGATTACGAGAGGCTCATGTTCATCAGCATCATTAGCACGTTGGGATGAAGCCTTCTGCTGTGCTCTCTTCTGCTCTGTCTCCCACGCAAAGCAAGGCCCCTTCTCTCACCCTCAATATGAGACTTGCAATGAGCATCCAAACTCACTCTTGAGTCCATCCCGGAGAGGGCGTTTTCCCCATAGAAGAGGACATCGGTGCTTATCCTTCCAGAGCACTGTCAGAGCCACTGCCATTGGCACTGTTGACTGGGTTTTAGCACGGACCCCTTCAGTGACGCTGTGGGGGAAGATAAGAATGACTTGAAGCTAAGCGTATAATTTTAACATGATTCAGTTTCGTGTCCGTCTGATTTGATTTGTTATATGAAAAATAGTAATTAGCTCATAGTCCTCAGTGAGACAAACGCACTTGGGCCAAGCTGGAGAGCTCTTTGAGGCTGAGGGCTTAGTTTCCCTCAGTCTGACTCAGTGCAGGGACACACAGCATCAGACATTCAAAGCCCTAAGCTTTAGAAATGCTAAAGTTCAAATTCAGCACAGGGCAGGCAGACTTCTGAGAGTTTCTATTTGACCTCATTGATCTAGTTGAAATAACTGATAACTCACCCCATCTGAGGGTCAAACTCATCCTAACTAGCCTATCAGGCTATACAGCTGTGCAACCATCTATGAAACATTAATATCTGGGATCACCCAGGCCTCTACAGCTGAACTTAATGCAGATTTGTGAGCATCTCTGCAACAATACTGGAGATCAGTAAGAGCAGATTATGTTTAAACCAATAGCTGCCAATACTCAAAAATATCTTACACGCTCCAGGTCCTCCTCAGCACACCACGACCACACACTTTCTTATTGGACATGTTCAATAAAGTGGGTGATGGGACTCAGTACTAGTTTCTCATTATGACAATTCTACTCACAGACAGGAAAAAAAAAAAAGATGAAAGGGAAACCCCCCAGCCCTCCATGCTTCTCCCTTGACTAAGGGTAGGAAACAGAAAGATGTGTTTCCATTAAACATAATGAAACCACATTTAATGGCAGAAACGTGGGCTTGTCTACTCTAGTCTCCCTGTGTGCATACTCAGGTACAAAGCATTCGTAAAAATTGTAATAGAAACTTTTTTAAGCCTAGGTAAAGGCATCACACACACCACACTACAGTGGACTCTTAACACATCTGATAAGCTTGGTCAGCCCAACCATGAGACTTTGAATTCTGTAAGTTTTTCTTGTGCTGCCCTTGACACTTGACCTCCTTCAATCCTTCTCCGCCCCCCTCTTCCACAGGATTCTCCAGCTCCACTTAATGTTAGGCTGTGGGTCTCTGCATCCATTCCACAAGCTCCTGGGTGAAGCCTCTCTGGCGACAGTTATGCTCAGATCCTGGTGTAGCCATTAACTAACCTAGACCCATAGGGGCTACTGGAGATTGAACCACTAACCAGAGAGCATGCATGGGACAGACCTAGGTCCTCTGCACATATTAACAGTTGTGTAGCTTTGTCCTCATGCGGGACAGTGAAACAGGAGCAGGGGCTGTCTCTGAGTCCATTGCCTGCCTCTGGATCCCTTTCTCCTAACTGGGCTGCCTTGTCTACCCTCAATAGAGGAAAACACATCTAGTCTTGGCAACTTGATATGCCAAGGCTGGCTGGTATCCATGGGAGGCCTCCCCTTTTCTGAGACTGGGAGGAGGGGTGGACGGGAGGATGGATGAGGAGAGGGAGGGACTAAAAGGAAGGAGGTGAAGCTGCATTCAGGGTGTAAAGTAAATAACTTAATAAAAAAAAGGCACAAAAAGAAATAAAAAATAAATGACTTTTGTATAGCCAAGCTTCTTACGCTGTAATGAGGACTGATGTACCAACCAAAAGACCTTAACTTAAAAACATATGAAAATATGAACAAATGTACTTGTATTATGAGTAAGCAAATAGAATGGAGCAAAGGGCATAATGTAGTTTTAAACTTTTCTATGGGCTCACAATGGTGTATTATATACTGAATGTCTCAGAGTCAACTATCTAGGTAACAAATGTCTAACCAATAGTTAAAATCACTCAGTAATGTTTCACAATTAGAATGATCCTAACATATTATGTTTCTAGCCATTGGTCAATGAATTTAAGTACTAGTAGCACAAATTCTAAACAGATTCAAACTCAAAACTCTAAGAGAAATTATTTAGCATTAGAGACCAATGTGTTTGTGTTGTGTGTAGCTTTGCTGCCCAGCCTGAGCTCCAGGGACAGGCCGAATTACCAGCCCCCACCCGGCTTCACTTGAATCCACTGATAGCACATACACACACACACACACTCACACACACACACTCTCTCTCACACACACACATTGTTTATTTTCAACTTGCCTTCTGTCACAATTGCTGGGCGCCACTATCTGCTGCCTGGAAAAGCATGTCCTGATCAATATTCTTATCTCCGCACCTCCCACCTGCCCTAACTTTAGTTGCTCAGTTGAATATAGTCCCTGCTAACCATACCTGACCACCCACTGTAGGAGCAGTCTGTGTGGCCATTCCGTTTCGAGATCTCATGTGGCTGGTTACCTTTTCTCCACCAGAAGCATGGCAAACTCTATCTCTCTTCTCCTTGAGCCTTCCTGCTTTATTTATTTTTATTAGATATTTTCTTCATTTACATTTCAAATGCTATCCCCAAAACCCCCTATACCCTCCCCCTGCCCTGCTCCCCAACCCACCCACTCCCACTTCCTGGCCCTGGCATTCCCCTGTACTGGGACATATGATCTTCGCAAGACCAAGGGCCTCTCCTCCCATTAATGGCTGATTAGACCATCCTCTGTTACATATGCAACTAGAGACACAGTTGGGGGGTTGCGGGGGGTAAATGGTTAGTTCATATTGTTGCTCCTATAGGGTTTCAGACCCCTTTAGCTCCTTGGGTACTTTCTCTAGCTCCTCCATTGGGGGCCCTGTGTTCCATCCAATAGATGACTGTGAGCATCCACTTCTGTATTTGCCAGGCACTGGCATAGCCTCACAAGAGAGCTATGTCAGGGTCCTGTCAGCAAAATCTTTCTGGCATATGCAATATTGTCTGGGTTTGGTGGTTGTATATGGGATGGATCCCTGGGTGGGGCCGTCTCTAGATGGTCTTTCCTTCCATCTTAGCTCCGAATTTTGTCTCTGTAACTCCTTCCCTGGTTATTTTGTTCCCCATTCTAAGAAGGAAGGAAGTATCCACACTTTGGTTTTCCTTCTTCTTGAGTTTCATGTGTTTTGCAATCCTAAATCAGATAGGGGACTGATATCCAATATATATAAAGAACCCAAGAAGATGGACTCCAGAAAATCAAATAACCCTATTAAAAAATGGGGTACAGAGCTAAACAATTCTCAACTGAGGAATACCAAATGGCTGAGAAGCACCTGAAAAAATGCTCAGCATCCTTAATCATCAGGGAAATGCAAATCAAAACAATCCTGAGATTCCACCTCACACCAGTCAGAATGGCTAAGATCAAAAATTCAGGTGACAGCAGATGCTGGTGAGGATGTGGAGAAAGAGGGACACTCCTCCATTGTTGGTGGGATTACAAGCTGGTACAATCACTCTGGAAATCAGTCTCTGGTGGATGGACAAAGTACTACCGGAAGATCCAACAATTCCTCTCCTGGGCATATACCCAGAAGATGTTCCAACTTGTAATAAGGACACATGCTCCACTATATTCATAGCAGCCTTATTTATAATAGCCAGAAGCTGGAAAGAACCCAGATGCCCCTCAACAGGAATGGATACAGAAAATGTGGTACATATACACAATGGAGTACTACTCAGCTATTAAAAACAATGAATTTATGAAATTCTTAGGCAAATGGATGCATCTGGAGGATATCATCCTGAGTGAGGTAACCCAATCACAAAAGAACACAGATGGTATGCACTTACTGATAAGTGGATATTAGCCCAGAAACTTAGAATATCCTTGAGCCTTTCTGTTTGCCTCCTGGGACCAGAAGTCCTGCCTATCCCTTCTGCTCAGCAGCTGACCCATGGCATTGACAGATCAAGAACCAGTAGGGGAACAAGACCTTAGTATCATAACTGCCCCCTACATGTTTATGCTTTCATCGGATATAGTTCACTCTCTCCATGAGAATGACATAGTGCCATGATCTAAACTGGTCACACCACAGACAGGATGCTGTCCCGGTGACCGTCTTCTCCCCTTCATTCCCTCTGCCAATTCACCATCTTTGTTTCTTACTTCCCCCTCCTCCAGGAGGTTTGGGGAAGAATGTCCTCCATAGGCTCATGGGTTTGAACACTTGGTCCCCAGATGGTGGTGCTGTTTGAGGGAGGTTTAGGACGTCCTGCCTTGCTCATTTGTTCTGTTTCAAGCACGCTGTCAAAGATGGCGTCTTTAGTGTCCTGTTCCTGCCTGCATGTCTCTCCACCACCATGGTGATAACTGACTCTAGTCCTTCCAGAGACATAAACCCAGATACACTCTTTCCTCTTTAAGTTGCTATGGTCAGAGTGTTTGTTTTATCACAGCAACAGAAAGGTGACTAAGACACAGGGCAGAGATGGTACACCGCACAGGAACCACTCTTGTCCTCTTCCTTCCTGCCTAGTAAAATGAGCCTGTCCCATGACCTGATCTTTCTGTCTCACCTCTGTGATGCTCGGCATTTTACTCCATCAATGCATCCCATGCCTCTTTTTGTTGAACAGGCTTTGTGGAGTAGCAGGCAGGTGCTGAGGACTGACCTAGGTGTGAGGATGAACTGATGGACGAAGCTATCAAAGCCCACCCCTCCATCCAGGGCCAGAATGGGAAGTGAGCAGAAAGGCGAGTCTTTTGGAGAGAGGTGAAGCGTGTGGGGTATAAGCACAGCAGCAGCCTGAGAAGTAGGGGGTCCGTGGGAAGTGGGAGGAACATCAGAAGTGGGAGGAGCATGGGGAGATGATGGGCATGAGACACTCGGAGTCCACTTTCACCTGTAAAGGAATCACTTGAAATAGAACATTTTTGGATGCTAAAAATCACCCCTCACAACTTTCTAACAATAACAACAAACCATAGAATCACATTCTTGAGCAACTCCTCATTGATGCTGAAGAAGGGTGGCTAAAGTCATAATTCTTGGTGAGTAAGAAGCATGAAACTTCTGGACATGTCAGAACCAATGCACTTATGAACAGACTCACACCAGCTGTGTCTGTCTGCACACCATCAAGCCAGAAGAAGTGAGGGAGGGGTCCACATACCCATCCACCCCCAAGTCAAGGAGCTACTAGCAGTTGATGGCTGCTGGGGCCATCAGTTTTCTTCAAGGGGGTTTGCTCTTGGAAAGTTGTCTGTGTTCTAGTAGATGGTCCTATACCCATACCCATATGGGCACTGCTAGATAGAATTAGTGAGTTATAAATAAATAAATAAATAAATAAATGGCATTTGTGGGGGTGGGGAGCCATGGTGAGGGCATTGGAGATGGGCTACAAGTAGGGTATAGGGAGATATGACCAGAACACATTGCATACATGTATAGTAATAAGGACCTGTAAGACTCTTTGTTATAAGGACAGGTGAATTCTGAGCCCTTATATGAGGGATGGGAGCTCAGATCACACAGTCCCTGAGACACTGAAGACAACTCCAGAGAGGGTAAAAGACACAGCACCGCTCCAATAGCTTCCCTCTTTATTAATATTCAAGAAGTGAATCTGAATGACATTTAATAAGCAAAACACAAAAGAAAACACCTAGCTTGTACATGTAGCATACATAAGCACATACATTATATCCCCATCTAAATGGGAAAAGAACAACTGTTTTTTTTTTTAACCTCAAAAATAACATCAGTGTTGGCATTGCTGTCTCTAACATACATTATTAAATACTATTTATTAACAGGAAGAACTACAGACTCACTACAGTCGTGGATTTTATATTATGGTATAAATAGCTCTTAAGAAATCATCTATATAATAAAATAAGTTCACTTTTGAATTGCAGCAGTCATTTTCTTCAGTCAATAAAAATATTCCTGGATTATAAAGCAGCTTGAATTTGCAAATATATTTCAGGAAAATAACTCTATTTTGAAATACCACACTTTTTTTTAAAAAAAAAAAAGGCAATAAAGTGACCAGATTTAGATTTAAGATAGTATATTGCAAAATATCAGCATAGTATATGTCTGAGCAAAAAGCAAGTTCCATTTGGAAGGATACTTTTAATTTCATAAAGCAAACTGTTCCAATATTAGTGTGGTACTTTCAAGTCTAAATATTTACAATAGTGGATAAGTCTTTACACGTAACAGGACAGAAACTTCAATACGTAACACAAGACCCATGTGTAACATTATTATATCACTATCATGAAGCTTAGTTTAACATGTGCCCACGACAATGAACAACCAGCCGTGGCTCTGCAGCTGTGTAACGGGCACAACTCAGCAGCTACAGCTTACTCCCAACCCCACCCCAAGCCCAGACACCATGAACATCCACACGGATAACACACCCGGCCCAACATATTTTCAATATATTCTGTGAAATACTTCTTTAAAGTTTTTTTTTTCTTTATATCCCAGGAGGAAATGAAGGCAAAGTCTCAGAAAGTAAAAAGTGCATCATGTGTCAAAAGTGCTGTGCGTGTTGGGAACTTAAGTTAAATTAAGTGTGCAAAAAAGGTTCTGCCTCGAGCTCACAAGCCTGACTGCAAGTCTCCTGTAGTGCGTTCAGGTGGGGCTGCAGAAGGGAAACCTGAGGCCACACTGTGTGCTGAGGCACGCACTGAGTCAGGAGGCCCTTGTTCACGCTCAGCGGTGTTAACCAGCCAGTGGTTCAGGTGAAGGAGATCTCTGTGGTTGTCAATGGGAGCAAGGCAGAGCCAGACATCACCCGGTACTCACCGTCCTCCCAGGTTCTAACTGCTCATGGGAGCCTATCCCGGAAGGGCCAATGAGCCTATCAAAAAATATAAAAGATACACCTGCTGTCTTGTGCCTGCTCTCTAGGTACTTTTTAGTAACAGACCACAGAGGATGGAAAGGAACATTCCAGAACAACCTAACAGGGAATGGGTCGTGTGAACATCCGGAAGCTGGTGGTGAAAACTTTCACTCTGTGAAGAACGTATACCGTGTGCAAAACTGAAGCCCGATGGCAAAGGAACCACAACATATTGCTAAGTAGCGTGTTCTTTTTTTTTTTTTTTTTTTTAAGTCCCAAAATTTTCTTGGGACCTAACTTTTTTTTTGTTTTTTTTTTTTAAAGTGCTCATTCTGATTATTTTCAAAAGAACCATGACCCTCAAAGTTCATACCTGTGTTCCTTTGGATATTTTTATGAAGGTCGCTCTATTTTCAGCTGTCACATAATAGCTAAGTAAAGTAAACCCTTTGTCATAGGCCTTATTTTTCATCTAGCACATATATATATATATATTCAGAGAAGCTCAGCGCTTCAGGCGGTTAACTCAACAATTCTCATCAATGAGCTTTGACCCACTAATCCCGCGGTAGGTCACTCGGCTTGGTCTAACCAGCACTCCGTAGTTCGGCTTACAGGTGAAATAGCGCTTGTCACCCACAGCACCGTCATTTTTCCCCTTGGCACTTCGGAGCTCTAGTCCAAGCCAGATGCCCGAGGCAAAGTCCGTGGGACCCACGTACCTAACCGTGGCCATTTCGTTAGAGCTTGTGAGCAGGACCTGAGACCCCTCGTGGAGCTTCACGGTCCCCTCCAGACCACCTGCCGTGGTGGAACTGCTCCAGCTGCGGCGCAAGGTGGTCTTGGTCCTGTCCGGAGGGAAAGCAAGAATTGGACTTAGGTACTGGAGTCACGGGATGCAGTTTCCACATCCGTTCCTGCTGCCACCTCCACATTCATTTAATTTACAAAAGAGAAAAGTATAGTACATTTACAAAAGAGAAAAGATAGTAACTTTACTATTTTTATTTCTGAGCAGCTAAGTATTAGTTGTTTTTATTTAGTTAGTTTTACTTTCCTATCCTTCAGAAGAATCTTAATTATAGATAGAAGACTTCTTCCGAATGCCCTTTCCTTTTGTTTTTCTATTGTCACAAGATAATAGCCTTTATTTTAATGTCATCATTTCTCCTTAATTAAATATAAAAGGCAATTTCTATTCTTACAGTAAAAGGACACTTGGAATTTTTTCTTTATTTTTGAGATTCTAATTTTTAAAATTGGAAATGGCCATATTAGGAATATACTTCCAATTTCTAAAATTTTTCTCTTTTGAATCTTTTAACAACACCCTTAAAAATATATATTCACACACACACACACACACACACACACACAGAGAGAGAGAGAGAGGCGGGGAGGGAGAGAGAGGATTTCAGAGAACAATTAGGAAAATTACACATAACTTTAATTAGTTTCAGTAAGTTGAGGAAAAGGAAATGGTATTCTGAATGTGATTTCACTTTAAAATATTTTCACATTAAAACAATCTTAAAACCTACAGCTTTAGAAAATAAATTTTAGGTCTTTCCCATGAACTCCAGCTGCCTCCCTTCTGCTGGCAAGAGAGAGTCTGGGCTCTGCTCAATACCATTCCTGCCCTTCTACAACAGCCTCTCCTACAGTGTAGGTAGGTACCTCTTAGCACCTGCCACCTACCTGACTGGAACAAAGCAGGCCTGAGATTGGACTACCCTCAGGGGCCCTCCCTCTACCCATACTGCCCCCAGGGCCCCTCCCCTCCCCAAACTGCCCCCAGAGCCCCTCCCCTCCCCATACTGCCCCCAGGGCCCCTCCCCTCCCAAACTGCCCCCAGGACCCCTTCCTCTACCCATATTGCCACCCAGTACCCCTCCCCTACCCATATTGGCCCCAGGGCCCCTCCCATACCTGTACTGTCCTCAGAGCCCCCTCCCTACCCACACCAGCACCTCTCTGTGTCCACAGGAGGCAGTAGACCCTGATATTCATGACAGACACTGTTGCCCTCTCACTTGGGAAGTCCAGATGGCTATTTAGTGCCTGCCAAGGAAACCACAAGTCTTCCACTTCAAGCCCCTGGTTTCTTCTTCCCTTCCTTTCCCTCCCCTCCCTTCCTTCCACCCCCCCCTCCCCTCCTCTCCCTCCCCCCTTCCTCATCTCCTCTCCTCTCCTCTCCCACTGTGCTGTGGCACTGCTACCTAAACTGGAAAATGGTATTTCCAGTGCCACTGGGCTGTGGCACTGCTACCTAAACTGCCTAAGATCTAAGAGAAGCAGCGGGGGCCCACTTCTTTCACCCTTTGTCTTTTCAGCATTTTTAACGGATTAACTCATTGTGTATCTGAGCGCATCACGTGTTCGTCTGTCTGTACATGTGTCTGCTGAGAAAGCATGGGTGCTTTCTGCGCTTTCCATGGACTCTTTTGAAGCCATTCTCACTCTGAACTCATGGCTGGAAGCCATCAAGTCCCAGCCATCCTCCTGACTCTACTCACCTTAGAGCTGAGGTTATAGTTTCCTGGTATACCTGACTTCTGTGGGTGCAAGATCTGAACTCTAGTCTTCTTGATTGTGATGCAGAGCTGAGAAGGCTCTAACCCCCTGTGCCACCTCTCCAGCTCCCATTCTCTACAGTTTTAAATACACTACCACACACAGTACCTTGTTTGTTTCTATTAGGCACCCAGTAAAAAACGAAGACAATTTACAATTTATAGCTAGGACACCAGAGCTCAGAGACTTTTCTAAACCATGCCTTCCAAAATATGAAGAAATTGTAATCGGGAAATACTTTTAAAGCCCAATATGGCCGTCCACGTGTAACTCCAATGCTTAGGAGGCAGCGGCCAATTGTTCAAGCACAACCTCAGCTATGCCGGCCGTGGGGAGGTCTGGCCAGCATGGCTATAAGGTGAAACCCTGCCTTAAAACAGAAATAAGGAGCCAGGCAAGGTGCCTTATGACTGTAAGACAAGCAGCCAGGGGGCTGGAGTCAGGGGATCGGGAGTTCAGGGCCAGCTTGGACAACATGAAGAACTATTTCAAAAAGGAAAGAGGGGTAAAAGGAAGAAAGGAAGTGAATAGAATCAAAGCATTTACAATTATTTATCCCATCAAATGTAAAATGCAATGCACAGAAACAAATTTTTACTGAACGCACAAAAGCAACATATGAGTTCTACTCCTACACAAAACATCCATTCCCTCGGTCTCCAAACTCACACCAAATGGATGCTTTTTGTAGCCTGACGAAGCTGCCGACATTTTTCAGAAAAATCATGGCAATAGGCTGTATTTTCTGAACACCCACCAAGTGCCTGACACCTCATACAATCTCAGCCTCACACAGCCAGGAATTTCACTGTCTCTGTTTTCTACATTTGCTCTGGAGTATGAATAATTAAAAATCAGCAGCACCACGTTGATCAGTCATCAACAACCCCCTTTCCAACACAGATTCCTCCAGGCAAACACCACACCAGTAAGTTTGCAGAACCGTCCAACGGGCACACGGCTGAGTCCTGCCAGTGTCCAAGTCTAATGTTCCCACGAACAGTAATCAGAAAACACTGCACCCTAGAGTTCCATCATCAAGACTCGTAAAGAATAACTATGGTTTCAACAGAAGCGTATTTCCACTGAGGACTTAAAGCATTATACTGAGCAGGAGGGGAAAGTGGGCGCCTTGTCTCCTCATCTGAGTGGGAATCCTTCATATTTTTCTCCACTTAATAGGATGGTGGCTTTTGGTTCGCCATATCTAGTCTTTATTGTTTATGTTCCCTCCAGTTTTTATCCCAAATGGTCACTAGATTTTTACCTGAAATGAACAAGTGTAACTATGTGCAGATGACATGATTCTATATATGAAGGACCCCAAAATCTCCACCAGGAAACTCCCAGAACTGACCAACATGCAAAGCAACGGGGTAAGTTATACATCAGAATATCAAAACCAACATCCTTCCTATTAAAGACAGCCTGGTAAGGAAACCATGAGGACAGCCACATTCACAAGTCAACAAACCAACCCAGAATAAGCCTACCATGACAGCCACATACACTGAAAACCTTATGACCCTGAAGAAAGAGATAGAAGATGGAGAGACCTCTCATCTCATGGATTGTCAGGATTAATATCCTGAAAACAGCTACTGCACCCAAATTAATATACAGATTCAATGCAGTCCATATAGAAATCCCAATGCAACTCTAAGCAGAAACTGAAAACAAACCACAATCTTAACATTCACATGGAAACAAAAAAGACCCTAAATATCCAAAACGACCGTGAACAATAGAAACTCTGCTGGAAGTATCACCACCCCTCACTTTAACTTATCCTAGAGAGCCATGGTGAAAACACACAGCGGTGGCACAAAGCCAGGCACACTGAGCAGGTGCGGCAGAACCAGGAATCCAGATATATCCAAGCTCCTGTACCTACAGCCACCTGGGTTTTTACAAGGATGCCAAAATACACACTAGAGAAATGACAGTATCTTCAACAAACAGTGCTGAGAAAACTGGATGTTCACATAAAGATTGAAAGTTGATCCTTCTCGCATCCCCCCGCACACAGATCAATTTCAAAGCAGATCGAAGATCTTAACATTAAAACCAAAACACTCAGAGGGCTAGGAGAGAAGAGGACAAAGCGTGCTTCAGGACACGGGCTGAGGAGAGAGAGGACTTCCTGTTGGGAACCAATGATCAACGAGTGGAACTGCAAGGAATGAAAGTTTCTGCATCACAAAGCAAACCTTTAATCCAGTGAAGAGGCAGTCCACAGGCAGAGAGACAGAGATAGAGATGGACAGAGACGACAGAGATGGATAAATAGATGGATAAATAGATGGATAGATATAAAGAGACAGACAAATAGAGACAGATTGATGATAGATATAGATAGATGATATAGAGATGGATATATATAATTACATATATATAATTGGCATATGTGTGTGTGTCTAGAATATACAAAACAAAAAACAAAAAAAAAACAACTAAACATGCAATAGACAGACATCCCTTTTAAAAGGTGGGCAATGGAACTGAACAAAGATTTCTCAGAAAATGCAATGGCTAAGAAATATTTTTTAAAGTATTCACCATCCACTCTTTGCCATCAGGGAATTGTAAATTAAAGCTACTTTGAAGGGGCTGGAGAAAAATCTCAGAAGTTAGGAGCACTGGCAGCTCTTCCAGAGGATCCAGGTTCAATTCCCAGCACTCACATGATGGCTCACAAGTCTGTAACTCCAGTCCTGAGGGATCTGATGCCCTTTTCTACCCCCATTGGGGTATGCAAACTGTACACAGACACAAATGTAGGTAACACATTCACAAAACAAAAACTTAAAATAACTATTATGAGTTCCATTATCTTTAATATTTTTATTTTTAATGTTTCCTGTATTTTATATGTATGGACTTTTAGCCTGCATGTTTGTCTCTGTGTCACAGTATGCACAGTGCCTGCGGAGGCTAGAAGCAGGAATTAGAGCCCCTGGGACTGGACTCAATCATAGAGAGCTAGTGTTCTTAACTACTGAGCCACCTCTCCAGTCCCAGTTTCATGTTTCTTGATGGGTAGGATCTGAGGGAAATGAACCATTATGCAGTGTCGGTGAGAGTTCAAACAGGTACAGCCACTATGGAAATCAGTCTGGCTGGTCCTCAAAAAATCACAACGGCAACAACTACCATGTGACCCAGCTACAACTCCTGGGTATGTGCCTACTACAAAGGCACGTAGGTATTTGTCTGTGTCTTGTTGCTAAATTCATGTCAGTGAGGATGTGAACAGGCAAGATACCAATCAACTGATGAACAGATAAGAATATGGTACTCCTGACACAATGGCATCTTATTCATCCGTAAAGAAAAATTAAATTGGAAAATTTGCAGGCAAATCAATGGAACTGGAAACCATGACACTAAGGTAACCCAGACCCATAAAAGACAAATATCACCTGTTCTCATTTACACAGAGATCCTAGCATTGGAACTTTATATCTGCTTAACTTGGAGTGTCTATGAAGCCAGAAAGCTATAAATGGACCATTGGTGAGGGTGGGGGAGGATTTTCAGAGAGGCGGGAATAACAGATGAGTTTATATGAATATAAAATAGGCACAGTGGATTTAAGAAAAGAAGATATGAATTTGGAAGGGAGTATGGGATGGGTCTAGAAGGGAATAAGGGTGAATATGATCAAAATATACTGTGCGCATGTGACATTCTCCAAGAACTCATAAAACATATTCATCCATGAGAACTTCAATTTCCTGTTCTTTCTATAGGAAGCGGGTAAGCGCTACCAGCTGTTTCTCCTGTCTGCAGCCCAAGGTGTGCACTGGGCCTGTTGCTGTGTCCTTGCCAGTGGGCAGCACTGGGCCTCCTCCCTCAGTCTTCTGTTGGTGTCATCCTCTTGCTCACCAACCTCCGCACCAGTCCTGCTGCTCTCTGTCCCCAGAATCCTCTCTGTGCAGGCAGTCTCTTCTCAGTCCTGTCTTCCATTCTGCCTAAGAGCCCTTGAATATCTCCAGTGCATTGGAGAATAAAGTTACTGTCCTTAATCTCTCGGCTATTTGAGCAGGAAATCCGATTTCAGACTCCAAATCCGTGATGGATTTGAGGAGTGTACGCTACTAGGGGGAAGCCAAAGCATTTAAAATAATAATAATTCTGGGAGTGCCTTTTGCAAATGGGCCTTATATTTCTTTATTTCTTGCATGCATGACTGAGCATGTTAAATCAGATCTGATTAACTCAGTAAACAGGAGTTCAAAATCAACCTTTCTTACCCAATGAAAACAAAGTGAATTCCCCTGGCTTCTATTAGCAGCCATACTAACCTCGTAGAAGAGAAGACACACACAGTGGGCTGCTTTTAGCCACTTGTGACATGTTTAATTGAGCTTTTAAATGAGGGAAGAAGAACTCAACACACGGGTCACACCTTCTCTCTCACGTGCTAACATTCTACCAAGCGGGGTGTACGACACAAAACTCCATTTTTCTTCCTTCACAGAATCCTGGCATGTTCATCTTGAAAGGCAGTTTTCTAAGGCTTCTCAATACTCACTTGGCAAAAGCATTTCTCCTGTTAATCTCTTTTTGAGAAGAAGCAGAGGTGGTGCTGAAACTTCTCCTAAAACCTAAATGTGAGAGTGAAGGACAGAAGAGGAAAATACGTCACATGATTTCAGCCTTTACAGTGAGTTCTTTTTAATCACTTCTATAGTGTTCCAGGACACCAAGAGGTTTGTTTGTTTTGTTTGCTTTGTTGTTTCCTGGAGAAAACGGCTATGCAGCCGTTCTTCTAAGATAAAAATTCTCCATCTTATAGGGAAGTGCCTTCAATTCAGGAAGTAAACAGCTCAACTCCATCAGGAAGTCCCTGAAACTGACCAGATACAATACATCCCTCCCTCGCTCCCTCCCTGAGCATGCACAGGTGGAAGAGACAGAGAGACCTGACCCACTGCCTGAAAGCTATGAAGACTATCTAAGCTGCTGGAAAAAAACACTCTCCAGCCTGTTGAGCTAACTGCAGGCTGTGCGCTGTGCTCCAAGTTTCTACCTTTCATGAGCCATCTGTCACCTACTCTGGGGTGGGCTTTGGGTGACGCAGATGTCTCTGATCACTTCTGCTCCTATCAATAACCTTTCACTCATATTTCTGTAAGTGGCCTCAATAAAACTCATTGGTTCACCAAGATGGGCCTTGGTGATCTCCTTACTGTGCTGTGTTGTCGGTTCCTACCTAGGGTGAGTAAACACCTGTTCACATCTCCCCGGGAACAGCATCACACAGTGAGATGAAGGCACATGCACACCCAGAACACAGCTGCAGGTTGGATTTCTAGACCATTTCTCATCTTTGCCTTCCCCAGCAGGCTCTGCTCTCACGGGGATAAGTGATGAGCACAGCATGACTCTCAGAGCTTTCTCCTATAAGATTTCTTGAAAACCAAATAATGCCAAATCACACATTGATCAAGTGGATTCAGTAATGATGAAATATTACAGTCTTGATAATTATATAAAAATGGTGTTTTTTTTTAAACTGTCATAAAAAATATTCCAAGAACACCGGACAATAAACTTCAGAGTCCTCATTGGGGCCACACCCACCCCTACACAAAAGTTCAAATATTAAGAAACTCCCCAAATGGAAGACTTTAAAAGAGAAAATTAATGTTCAATTCTGGCAAATCAGAAGTGCTGAACAAATCTCTTGATTAAAATAACTCCAACTTAAAACAACTATAATTTTATAGAATATACTGTTGCTAACTCAAAGTCATATTCCCCCCCACCCCCCGCCAGTGTGTGTGGTGTGTGTGTATGTGTGTGTGTGTGTGTGTGTGTGTGTGTGTGTTCGTGCACACATGTGCACACAGGGACACACCCCAGACCGCCAATGTACAATTTCAAAGAGGCCAAAGCATAAAAAAGAAAGGAACCAGGAGAAGCTGCTAGGCCCCCAGTGTTCTGGGGCGGTAGAGTTTGCTGGGAAATGCACAAGTCAGTGTATCTGAAGGCATCAAAGCACTGCCATCTATAAAATTCTAATTAAACAAGCATCTCTCAGTGATAAATTAGAAAGTCACAAGAAGAGGAGACATCATAAATCAGGCTCAACAGACACAGGGTGTAGAACCAGACGTAACAAAGCTTCCGACATTAAACGAGTTAGCACACAGTGATAGATAATACTTAAGATGTTAAGGACCTGAGAGGCAAGCTTGAGAGCAGACTGGAAAATGAATAGCAGTGAGATGTGCAAAAGGAAAAGACATTTTGGTGATTATTAATAGGGCGGCTGGATCAAGCAGTGGAATAGACACAGTTGAAGAGAGAAACAGGAAATGGATAAGGCTAAAGGCATGTTACCAAAGGGACAACCTGTAGCAGGTATATTCAAGACTTGCTTAGATGCCAATCTCCAGAGCTAGGAAGACCCAGAGTGTCAAACAGGATTAGCAAAAAGAAATTTCCACCTGTATATATCCAAATAAAACTGCACAGTAGAAAGGGAAGACGCCTTCAAAGCATCCAAAACTAACAAAAAGGCAAGATAAACTACCTACAACATCGAGGACTGATCAGATACTGGACTTCTTACCCATGATAGCAGCCTAACCTTTCTGTCTACAGGGAGAAACTTCCAAAATTCTATATCCAGTAAAAAATGCCACTGGAAAGGACAAACAACAACAACAAAAAGTATACATAGGCAAAAAACCCAAAGTTATCCTAAGAGGAAGTTATGAATATAAATGAGCAAACATAGAAGTGAAATAAAATATTACAGAGAAACTATTATAATAATGTCTACTTTACAGGAGTGCTAAAATATAGAACCAAGACATCTCAGCTTCTAAGGATTCAAATTGTATAGGAAGAGGGTAAGAATGATTGACTTTAAGCAGTGTGAAGTGTGTACATTAAAGGATCTATGGTAATTGCTAAGAAGCATATTCAGAGTGCAGCTCATACACAGTAGGGAAGTAAAGAGTGCAGAAAAAGAAAAGGTAGGAACACACACAGAGCAGAGTCGAGCAGGAAGCAAGAGCTGGGCATGGTGCTGCATACATACCACAATCCCAGCACGGAGAGGCAGAAGCAATGAGAGAAGACCTCACTGACTTCAAGGAATTCTAAGTTAGTCGGGACTATGCAAAGATGCTGCATCAAAAACAAAATAAAGCAAAACCAATGACAACAACAAAAACAAACAAAACAAAAACAGAAAACAGCCACTATTTATGACTTGGATTAAGGGAGTTTGCTGTGCAATCATGAAGACCAGAGTTCAGATCCCAGCACCCATATAGCAAGAGAGCATACAAGAAGCACCTGTGACTGCACTCTGAAGAATCCAACACCTTCTTCTGGCCTCCATGGCACACAGAACCCCCCAACACATGCTCATTCACTCTTAAAGAGACATACACAAAAATAAATATTTAGGTCCTCGGTCCCTCAGAGACTAGTCTTCACAGGTCCTAAATACAAACAAGCAGACTGCAAAGGGTGAGAGAGTGGACTGAAGAAGCTACACAGCTTCTGGGACAGGCAGAAGCAACACGGCTTCTGGGACAGACCCAGTTTCAGGCTCCAGACATCCAGGCACCTTCCCCTCCATGTCTGCCGGGGAGGGCTCGGACCACCAGAGCAGGTAAGAGAGCCAGCTTGTGTCCCCATGTCCCTCAGAGACCCGTCTGTGCAGGTGAGCGTGCAGACTGCAGAGGCAACACATCTTCTGGAAAAGACCCTGTTTCGGGACTTCATCTTCAGCCAGGAGGAGGGTCTGAACGCCAGATATCTGTGCACCTTCCCTGCAAAAGGAGAGCTTGCCTGCAGAGAGTGCTCTAACCACTGAAACTCAGGAGAGAGCTAGACTCCCAAGTCTGTTGACAGAGGCTAACAGAATCACAGGAGGAACAAGTTCCAACCAGAGACAACTATAACAACTGACTCCAGAGATTACCAGATGGCGAAAGGCAAACGTAAGAATCTTACTAACAGAAACCAAGACCACTCACTATCATCAGAACCCAGCACTCCCACCTCAGCCAGTCCTGGATACCCTGACACACCCGAAAAGCAAGACTCGGATTTAAAATCATATCTCATGATGCTGGTAGAGGACATCAAGAAGGGCTTTAATAACTCACTTAAAGAAGTAAAGGAGAACACTGCTAAAGAGGTAGAAGTTCTTAAAGAAATACAGGAAAACACAACCAAAAGGTGATGGAATTGAACAAAATCATCCAAGACCTAAAAAGGGAAGTAGAAACAAAGAAAACCCAAAATGAGACAACGCTAGAGATAGAAACCCTAGTAAAGAAATCTGGAACCATAGATGTGAGCATCAGCAACAGAATACAAGAGATGGAAGAGAGAATCTCAGGTGCAGAAGATTCCATAGAGAACATCGGCACAACAACCAAAGAAAATGCAAAACGCAAAAAGATCCTAATTCAAAACATCCAGAAAATTCAGGACAAAATGAGAAGACCAAACCTGTGGATAATAGGAGTAGATGAGAATGAAGATTCTCAACTTAAAGGGCCAGCAAATATCTTCAACAAATTTATAGAAGAAAACTTCCCAAACCTAAAGAAAGAGATGTCCATGAACAGACAAGAAGCCTACAGAACTCCAAATAGACTGGACCAGAAGAGAAATTCCTCCCTACACATAATAATCAGAGCAACAAATGCACTAAATAAAGACAGAATATTAAAAGCAGTAAGGGAAAAAGGTCAAGTAACATATAAAGGCAGACCTATCAGAATTACACCAGACTTTTCACCAGAGACTATGAAAGCCAGAAGATCCTGGACAGATGTTATGCAGACCCTAAGAGAACACAAATGCCAGCCCAGGCTACTATACCCAGCAAAACTCTCAATTACCATAGATGGAGAAACCAAAGTATTCCATGATAAAACTAAATTCACACAATATCTTTCCATGAATCCAGGCCTTCAAAGGATAATAAAGGGAAAACACGAACACAAGGATGGAAACTACACCCTAGAAAAAGCAAGAAAGAGATCCTTCAACAAACCTAAAAGAAGACAGCCGAAATAACAGAACCCCACTTTAGCAACCAAAAGAAAAAAAAAAAAAAAACAGGACGCAACAATTACTTTTCTTTAATTTCTCTTAACATCAATGGATTCAATTCCCCAATAAAAAGACATAGACTGCCACGCCCTCCGGTCGGGTCTGCTTGACAGGCTGAAAGTCTGTAAGCACTCAACGAGGGAAAGAGTTTCAAGGAAGTTCACCTCCTGGAGTTTTGGCATTCTCATTTAACCATATACTCATACTCTATTCCTGCGTTAGTCTGGTATATGGATCTATGAGCTCTCTTTTAATATTTTATTATAAATGCCTTTTAAGATTAAATTCTGTTATAGTGTTCCAAGGTCCCAGTAGCCATCAAACTTGAAATCTGAGCTTGAAATCCAGCAGGACTGCAGAAAGGAAGTTACCTATTCAGTTACTAATTAAGCATTACAAAGACAGTAGCTCAGAGCTGGTCTACAAAATATTTACCAAGGACAGTAGCAATTCTCACCCAAACTAGGGAACAATAGAGCTAGGGAATCTCACTGAGACAGAGATCTTCTCTATAGATAGGTATAGAGCTTCACTTTAGAAGCAAGTTGGTATATTCTTCTGTAGACCCAGGAAATAGGGTGTTAGGGTATTGCAGTATTCATGATAAGGTCTGCTAGTGCAGAACCCCTGGTGGTGGGTTTAACAATAGACTAGTTTACACCTGGCCCCCTTCTTTTGCGGCAGCAGCCTGGTCCCCACCTTCTTTTGATGTATTCATTCCTTTTGTATTGCATCACTGTAACTTGGTGGATTGTATTTTGCCTGGTTTCTTGTTATTTCTTTGGTATAAAAAGTTTGATGCTGGACCTGACACAATACATTCAGATTCTACACAATCTCTTCTGTTGGTCTGTCTGTCATTTCCTCTGACGCTTTGCCCACCTGCCCCAGAGACCCGTTCCACGCAGACAAAGGGATCCAGAGGGTCTGCAGCAATAGACTAATAGACTGGCTACACAAACAGGACCCAACATCTTGTTGCTTGTAGGAAACCCACCTTAGGGAAAAGGACAGACACTACCTCAGATTGAAAGGCTGGAAAACAATTTTCCAAGCAAACGGTCTAAAGAAACAAGCTAGAGTAGCCATTCTAATATAGAATATAATTGACTTCCAACACAAAGTTATCAAAAAAGACAAGGAGGGGCACTTCATACTCATCAAAGGTAAAATCTATCAAGATGAACTCTCAATTCTGAATATCTATGCTCCAAATACAAGGGCAGCCACATTCATTAAAAAAAAAAAAAACTTTAGTATAGCTCAAAGCACACATTGCACCTCACACAATAATAGTGGAAGACTTTAACACCCCACTCTCACCAATGGATAGATCCTGGAAACAGAAACTAAACAGAGACACATGGATACTAACAGAAGTTATGAAACAAATGGATTTAATTGATATCTACAGAACATTTTATCCTAAAACAAAAGGATATACCTTCTTCTCAGCGTCACATGGTACCTCCTCCAAAATTGACCATATAACTGGTCACAAAACAGGCCTCAACAGATACAAATATACTGAAATTATCCCATGCATCCTATCTGATCACCACAGACTAAGGCTGATCTTCAATAACAACATAAATAATAGAAAGCCAACATTCATGTGGAAACTGAACAACACTCTACTCAATGATTCCTTGGTCAAGGATGAAATAAAGAAATTAAAGACTTTTTAGAGTTTAATGAAAATGAAGTCACAACATACCCAAACTTATGGGACACAATGAAGGCAGTCCTAAGAGGGAAAGTCATAGCCCTGAGTGCCTCCAAAAAGAAACTAGGGGAGAGCATATACTAGCAGCCTGACAGCACACCTAGAAGCTCTATAACTAAAGGAAGCAAATTCACCCAAGAAGAGTAAACAGCAGGAAATAATCAAACTCTGGGCTGAAATCAACCAAGTGGAAACAAAAAGAACTATTCAAAGAATCATCCAAACCAGGAGCTTGTTCTTTGAGAAAATCAACACGATAGATAAACCCTTAGCCAGACTAACTAGAGGGCACAGGGACAGTATCCCAATGAACAAAAGCAAAAATGAAAAGGGAGACATAACAACAGAACCTGAGGAAATCCAAAGCATCATCAGATTTTACAACAAAAGGCTATACTCAACAAAACTAGAAAAACTGGATGAAATGGACAACTTCCTAGACAGATACCAGGTACCAAAGTTAAATCAGGATCAGATTAACGATCTAAACAGTCCCATTTCCCCTAAAGAAATGGAAGCAGTCATCAATAGTCTCCCAACCCAAAAAAAAAAAAAAAACAAAAACAAAAACCATCTCAGGACTAGATGGGTTTAGTGAAGAGTTCTATCAGACCTTCAAAGGAGACCTAATTCCAACTCTCCTCAAACTATTCCACAAAATAGAAACAGAAGGTACTCTACGCAATTCATTCTATGAAGCCACAATTACTCTGATACATAAACCACACAGAGATCCAACAAAGAAAGAGAACTTCAGACCAGTTTCCCTTATGAATATCGATGCAAAAATACTCAATAAAATCCTCACAAAGTGAATCCAAGAACACATCAAAACGGTCATCCATCATGACCAGGTAGGCTTCATCCCAGGGATGCAGGGATGGTTTAATATATGGAAATCCATCAACGTAATCCACTATATAAACAAACTCAAAGACAAATATCATATAATCATCTCGTTAGATGATGAGAAAGCATTTGACATAATCCAACAGCCCTTCATGATAAAAGTCTATCAGGAATTCAAGGCCCATACCTAAACATAATAAAAGCAATATACAGCAAACCAGTAGCCAACATCAAACTAAATGGAGACAAATTTGAAGCAAATCCCACTAAAATCAGGGACTAGACAAGGCTGCCCACTTTCTCCCTACTTATTCAATATAGTACTTGAAGTTCTAGCCAGAGCAATTCGACAACAAAAGGACATCAAGGGGATACAAATTGGACAGGAAGAAGTCAAAATATCACTATTTGCAGATGATATGATAGTATATATAAGTGACCCTTAAAATTCTACCAGAAAACTCCTAAACCTGATAAACAGCTTTAGCGCAGTAGCTGGATATAAAATTAACTCAAATAAATCAATGGCCTTTCTCTACACAAAGGATAAACGGACTGAGAAAGAAATTATGGAAACAACACCATTCACAATAGTCATAAATAATATAAAATACTTTGGTGTGACTCTAACTAAGGAAGTCTCTGAAGAAAGAAATTAAAGAAGATCTCAGAAGATGGAAAGATCTCCCATGCTCATGGATTGGCAGGACTAACATAGTAAAAATGGCTATCCTACCAAAAGCAATCTACAGATTCAATGCAATCCCCACTAAAATTCCAACTCAATTCTTCACTGAGATAGAAAGGGCAATTTGCAAATTCATCTGGAAAAATAAAAAACCTAGGATAGCAAAAACTTCTCAACAATAAAAGAACCTCTGGTGGAATCACCATGCCTGACATTAAGCTGTACTACAGAGCAATTGTGATAAAAACTGCATGGTACTGGTACAGTGACAGACAGGTAGATCAATGGAATAGAACTGAAGACCCAGAAATGAATCCACCTACCTATGGTCACTTGATCTTTGACAAGGGAACTAAAACCATCCAGTGGAAAAAAGACAGCATTTTCAACAAATGGTGCTGGCACAACTGGCGGTTATCATGTAGAAGAATGTGAATTGATCCATTCCTATCTCCTTATACAAAGCTCAAGTCTAAGTGGATCAAAGACCTCCACATAAGACCAGAGACACTGAAATTGATAGAGGAGAAAGTAGGGAAAAGCCTTGAAGATATGGACACGGAGGAAAAATTCCTAAACAGAACAGCAATGGCTTGTGCTGTAAGATCAAGAATTGACAAATGGGACCTCATAAAATTGCAAAGTTTCTGTAAGGCCAAAGACACTGTCAAGAAGACAAAAAGGCCACCAACAGATTGGGAAAGGATTTTTACCAGTCCTAAATCTGATAGGGGACTAATATCCAATATATACAAAGAGCTCAAAAAGCTGGACTCCAGAAATTCAAATAACCCCATTAAAAATGGGGTTCAGAGCTCAACAAAGAATTCTCAACTGAGGAATACCGAATGGTTGAGAAGCACCTGAAAAAAGTGTTCAACATCCTTAATCATCACGGAAATGCAAATCAAAACAACCTTGAGATTCCACCTCATACCAGTCAGAATGGCTAAGATAAAAAATTCAGGTGATAGCAGATGCAGATGTGGAGAAAGAGGAACACTCCTCCACTGCTGGTGCAATTGCAAGCTTGTACAACCACTCTGGAAGTCAATCTAGTGGTTTCTCAGAAAATTGGACATAATACTACTGGAAGATCCTCCAATACCTCTCCTGGGCATATACCCAGAAGAAGTTCCAACTGGTAATAACAACACTTGCTCCACTATGTTCATAGCAGCCTTATTTATAATAGCCAGAAGCTGGAAGGAACCCAGCTATCCCTCAACAGAGGAATGGATACAGAAAATGTGGTACATTTACACAATGGAGTACTACTTAGCTATTAAAAACAATGAATTTATGAAATTCTTAGACAAATGGATATATCTGGAGAATATCATCCTTAGTGAGGTAACCTAATCACAAAAGAAGTCATTAGATATGTACTCACTGATAAGTGGATATTAGCCCAGAAACATAGAACACCCAAGATACAATTTGCAAAACACAAGAAAATCAAGAAGAGGGAAGAACAACGTGTGGATACTTCGTTCTTCCTTAGAACAGGGAACAAAATACCCATGAAAGGAGTTACAGAGACAAAATTTGGAGCTAAGATGAAAGGATAGACTATCCAGAGACTACCCCACTCGGGGATTCATCCCATAATCAGCCACCAAACCCAGACACTATTGCATATGCCATCAAGATTTTGATGAAGGGACCCTGGTATAGCTTTCTTGTATGAGACTATGCCAGTGCCTGGCAAATACAGAAGTGGATGCTCATAGTCATCTATAAGATGGAACACAGGGCCCCCAATGGAGAAGCTAGAGAAAGCACCCAAGGAGCTGAAGGGGTCTGCAACCCTATAGGTAGAACAACAATATGAACTAACCAGTACTCCCAGAGTTCGTGTCGCTAGCTGCATATGTAGCAGAAGATGGCCTAGTCAGCCATCACTGGGAAGAGAGGCCCCTTGGTCTTGAAAATGTTATATGCCCCAGTACAGAGGAACGCCAGGGCCAAAAAGTGGGAGTGGGTGGGTAGGGCTGGGGGAGGGTATTAGGGAACTTTCAGGATAGCATTTGAAATTTGAAATGTATATAAAGAAAATATCTAATAAAAAACAATTTATAAACAAAATATTCAACATAAAAAATATCCAATAAAAAAAGAAAATGCTGAACAAAAATAAATAAACAAATAAATATTTAAAATGAAATGGGAACTAAGTAAAAGTGTAAAGAACATTGCTAATACATCAATAATAGCAATAAATTAAAATGAATGGAGCTCTTAGAGTAAAATATAAAGAGAAGCAGACTTATTTTTTCAGCTGGGTTTTTTCTGTGTAGCAATGACTGTCCTGGAACTTGCTCTGTAGACCAGGCTAGCCTTGAACTCACACAGATCCACCTGTCTAATATTGAAATTACTAGTAATAACTACCCTTAGCATATATTTTACTAAGTTAGTTCAACACAAGCAGGACCTAGACAGTCAATCTGTAAGCAGAGGATTATGACGGACCAACAGGAAGGCAACACGCACCCAGATACGCTGAACAAAAGGACAACTCGCGTTCCAGGCAGGACAGAGTGACATTTTATCATCCACTCAGAATAATGTGACACAGAAAACCTCTGAGTTGCTTATTTATGGAACTTTCCATTTAATATTCTCAGATGATGACTGAATGGAAGTCATCAACTTCACAGATAACAACGCGGGGGTCACATAAGTAAGTGGAGAGAGAAATCATGCTTACACACAGAACAGTAGTAAGAGCAGAGCTTCCCAACCGCCTCAAAATCCTAGCGTGCTACTCTAGGAATCTCAACAAAATGACCATCAAGTTTATGTGAGAACAAAAGGAATCAAGAATAACCAACCCAACATCAGTGGAGAATAAAGTCAGAGGACACACACACACATAGAGACACACGCATAGACACATGCACACACACAGACACATGTACACATGATCATACACACATACTCACACATGCAGACCTACCCACACAGACACACACACATGCACAAGCACAGCCATACACATGTGCACACTCACACACATACAAACACACGCACACAGAGACATGCACACACGCGCACACATACATCCACAGCAGGTGAAGGCGACGCAGGCACATGGGAAAAGCCTCTGTGGTGATGGGAAAGTGCCAGCGGGACACATCCACCTAGAAGTCAGAATGGACACAAAGCCACACATCATCCGGAAGGTCCCATCATAACATGGCCTCTAGAATGGGGACACGCCACACGCATGGGCTGACCACAACCGATATTCCAGGGTGGTCATTGTACTAATAACTTCCATAAATAGTCACCCACAGATGGAAAAGAAAATCAAACCCAACCCTTACCACACACAGAGTCAATTCTGGGTAAACTGACAAATATGAAACACAAAACCGAAATTAAAAAAAAAAAAAAAAAAAAAACAAAAAAAAGGCCCAGGAAGGAGCATTAATTACAGTTTCTGTCCCTGGGGGAATTCTTAAGATAAAAAATGCAAGCCATGGGATGTTTTATTCTTTGAGTACATAAACATTAAAAAAAAGAGTCGTCTCACCCAAAAATGTCAGAAAAGTGAAGATATGTCATCAGCTGACACATATTAGTAACAGGTAAACCACTGAAAGATGCATTCCCAAAATATAGGGAAAAAAAAAAAAAAGACTACAAATTACCAAGAAGCAGATCGCCTGAAAGAAGAACAAGCCAGAGCTTTAAACCGAAAAAAAGGCAATGCAGGAGCTCCACAAACCAAATGCTGAGAGGCCTGGAAACACTCTTTAAATCTAGCAGGGTTTATTACAATATTTTTCAATACAATTACAATATATTTCAATAACTGTTTCCATGCCTAACAAGAGGGGAGGCTGGGAGGAACAGGGCCTAGTCAGTGGCTGAGGGGAGCATACAGTGCACACACCTGCATCCCCGGGAAGATGGAGGGTGTGGCAGCCATGCTTACCAACCCATGGGCCACGTGTGCTTGTGTGCACAACAGTGTAATAATAAAACCCAGGATGCAGCAGAAATAAGGAGCAGCTAAAGCATCAGTCACACATCCCACAGAGTGCTGAAAGCAGATAACGGAAACAAAGCGCTACTTACTGATACCTTCGGCTGCAAGTGGCAGAAAAGATCAGAAAACCAAAGGAGTCATGAATACCCAATCCTAGGCTCACAACCTTAGCGTGGGAAATACACAGGGAGGCAGGGGAGCGGGAGGTGAGCACAGAGCTGGGAGGCAGGAAACAGATCTGCTCCGGGCGTACTTGCACTATACAGACACACTTCAGACGCTTTGATAAAAACATATTGATACAGATATTTAGCAGTTAAGATACGTTTCAGTGAGTGAAAGTGAAGGAATATTTTAACTGGGATTTAAAAAACATAATCTTACCAGGATAAGAGTGATTCTGTTTATTTGAAGATATTTCTGAAAGCGTATCCAGGGAATCTGATAGCCTACGAATAAAACAGAACACTCCACGTTAGGAGGGGCTGGTCTTCTGGGTAAGGTGGACTCTCACGGTCACGGTCGCTTTCACGTCAGCCCTTATTTGTTTTCCCACTCCTTCATTCAGCAAGCATCTACTGGGCAGCCACAGGAAGCAGGGAAGAGCTTTACTCTAGCATAGGAGACAGACGAATATGCAGATGGAGTGGAGTCCCCACTACCAAGGACAGGTAGGTTGGAAAACTCAGTTCATTTGAAACAGGGACCTGACTACTGACATTTATTTGCTTGGTGGCTTTTGTGGAGCTACACTGGGCCTTGGCACAGGATAGGCAAGTACCCTGCCACTAAGTTGCACTCACAGCCCTGTTGTTGTTGTAGTTACTGTTGTTGATGGTGGTGGTGATGGTGGTGGTGTTCAATGCTAAGAATTGGACCCGTGATACCTTCTGACTTTGCGTTGGAGTTTTATCTTCAAAGGTAAAACTAAAAAATTCAGAGATAAGTTTATCTTATACCAAGCTTAACAAATATAAGATTAAAATTATAAAACTATCTCCAATTCTGTTATTGGAAAAAGAGGCTGTCTGAATTTTTGCATGTGTATAATTTTTTTGGTAATATAATCCAAAGCCCTCTGTACTGGACTCTACCCACCACTGCGAAGGTCACCTTCCCAGGGAGACGTATCTCCTTGTTTTTTGATATTCAAATCATTATTTTTAAAAAGCCAGGTCCTGAAAGCCTCATTTTTCTTCAAATGTTTACTGACCTAAATCTGCAAGACCTTCATCTGCCAAACACTTCTCCCAACACACTTTTTTTTCCATCAAAAAAAACCCCACAGTCCCTGGAGTGTGCTCACCTGCACCCCACAGGCCATGCGCATCGTTTTTTACAGAGCACACAACACATGACAATTGAGGAGGGGCCAATGGACAGAGCCCATAGCCTGGTAAGCAGCAGGCACTGGGATGAAGAAGGTGATGAACAGCTGAGAGGAGCCTACTTCCGTAAGTGACTGGTTCATTAGAAATAATTCTAACAGCAACAAAACAAGAATGGGATGTTTCTGAGGACCAGTTAGACAGTGAGTGAGTTTCCTTAGACTGCCTTTAAAGAATATTCGCTGATGCTATTAACCAAGACAATTTACTAAATGAAAATTGTATAATGACAGATAGATCGGGAAGTCTATTCAAACAGAGGAAGTCATGTGGATGGATCCTGGGACAAGCACAAATTTTTAAAATGCCAAGGGGAGAAGTAAAAAGCCAGCTATGAGGCTGAGGTGAAGCAGTAGGGGTCACAGTGTGATACCAAGATAGCCTCCCACAGCCCCTAGCGTAAAATCTTCCCATCTTGAAGACTAGCAGGGCCTTTAAAGAGCTCCAAACTGGCTTGTGTTGGGAACGCCTTAAAATCAGAGACCACGTCTGTTTTGTTTGCTCATAGAATGCCTAGCACAGCACAAAGTACGGAAAGACACTTAATAGTATTTGATGCTGATGAATGAGACAATCAGAAGATGACAGGAAGACAGCTGGATGGAGACTGGTTCATTTCATCAGAGCCCTGGTACTTTAAGGAGTGGGGGTTGCTTTTAAACACTCTACCTTGGAGAAAACCAAACAGAAAGCAAAAGAAACAGTGAGTGAGGCCCTGTGCACTCTGTAAACACAGCAGCGAAAACAGAAACCTACAGGAACAATGTGACTTCACAAGTAAAGGCAGAGAAAAGGTTGCCGCTGTATAAAAAGCCCAGAACTGGCAACGGGGCTCACTGGTACCCACTGTGCCTGACACATGCCCAATCCTGCACTCTGGGTAACTGAATGTGAAATAAACCCCAGGCCTTGTGACTGGGAGACAAATCAAACTAATGCATGATAGTGCATCCATCACCTGCCAGACACGGGTTCAGAGGAGACTCACAGATGCCCAATAAGTCCTCCAAGGTTACGGCAAAGAGCTCACTTCTGACTCCAGATAGCCAGGGATTCAAATCCTCACTGTAGCATACAGTTGGCATTAGCTGTCAGGGCCTGATGTTCCTCCTCTGTGGAATGGGGACAATTGCAGGGCCTGTCTAATGAGATGCTTTAGGTAACTGATCCAGGGACAACTCTGAGGACGGTGTCAGCTAAGCACATGGGCCTAGGGCAGTCAGGAAGCTAACAAAGCCAGGCCAAGCTTAGCTCTTCCATTACCCAGAGATGCAACTTCAGCTCTGCTGCTTTTTCTCTGGAAAACTATTTTCCCACCTGTAAGGTGGGAATAAACACAGCAGCTCATGGATCCTTGGGTGTGCAGGGGACAATGGCGTATACCACTCGGGTGCTCAGGATGCAGCCTGCCATTAAATGCTCGGTAAGAGTTGATGATACTTAGGGTTATTTCCCAACTCACCTGGCCAGGGACTTCTTAGGATCAAGTGAAACAACACTTAGACCTTACGAGCTACAAAGTACTGTATGCCAAAGGCCTCGCTGCTGTAAAGAATAATGTGTCAAGTACACAAAACCGAAGAGAATTAACACCAAGAGGCTATGTAAGGAAAAGAAAAAAATTGAGGGAGAAAATGATTTAAAAAGAAAAAAACAAAAACAAAAACAAAAACAAAACTTCAATTTGACCAGAAACCCTCAGCGTCCAGCTAAAGGGGGACTGGTAGGAACTCCCAGGCCATCAGCACGGTTACAGTGTCATGAGAGTGACTACACCACATATGTTGTATCTTGCCCAGAGATTATAATCCCCTTTTCTAGCCTCTGTCTCCCAGCTCCACATTGCACCCGAATGTCATGAGGACCTGTGTTCTGGATAAGCTTGCTTTTAAAACCCAGAGGGAGGTGACATGTAAGCGCACTGCCTTACCAGGAAACACTCACGAGGTCTGTTACATATAAACCCCCGAGACTTCACTTCCCCCACCCCCGGAGAGCTACTGCCTATCTATTTTTGAAAACTAAGGAAATCAGAGGAAAAAGCCATTTTGGTTCCATTAGGTTTGTGGGAGAGTGAATGGGTGCCTGCTGGCAGGAAATTTAATGTAGTTAGGATGTGACTGAAGCAATCAGAGGGCATTTTTACTTTTGTTTGCATGACGGATTAAGCTTGCTCCTCGCACTGTTCTTAGCTGCAAACGCCACTTCTAATAGCCTACACACACTCATAGGGTTTGCAAATGAGGAAGAAAGGAGGTTTTTAAAATTGCAAACCCTCAGCAAGGCAAATTTAGCTTCCCATGAGCCTTCCCTCCAAGGAAGGTGGCCAGTTAACCCGTTGAAGGAACGCCTGTGCTTATCTTCCAGATGGAATCGGGGACCTGTGTGCCACAGGGAACTGCAGAGTTTCTGTAAACAGATGGATGCACACTCCAGTTTCTCCTCACCTCTGTACCCTGGACGGGGGCGCAAATATTCCATATCTCGGAGAGCAACTAAAATACTGTACACCTCCAACCGAACCATCATTCTTCCCGTGGGGCTTCTCCAGCTCTATGCCGTACCAATACCCTAGAACATGAATATTGCATTTTAAAGGCATCTGCACTTCATTCACAACCGCTGTGCGGTAATACGAACCCAAAGTCGGGATGGCTCGGCGTTTTCACAAATGACCGAGATGATGGAAGATCATCATGATCATTAAGCTCTCAGATGATCAAATTATAAAATAAAAACTTGAAAATTTGGAAAGTGGGAGAAACGTTTCAGTGGCATAATTGCAGAGCAGTAGTACATTAAGGGAGGAAAAATAAAACACACAAACTCAGATTTGCAGGGAATTAGCCATCATGCAAGGAGAGCGCCACCAAAATATATCTTAAGACTATAATGCAAAAGAAAGCGTCCTTGTCGCTAACGTAGCGGGCTTCAGTGAGAGCAGCACGGAATGCTACTGAGAGACATGAATCCTCAGGTGGACAGCTCTCTCTTCAGCTCACTGTCCACGTAGCAGAACACCACAAACACCCATTAAATAATTAAACAAGGGCAGAGATAACACGGAACACACAGTGATGCCGCTCCCTCTTCTAAGTAAAGGAAAAGACCTAGGTTTGCTAATAGAAGAACTTGTCTTAGAAGGCAGTATCTATGGGGCTAGCTGTGAGAAACCCAAGTCCCTGGAGAGACTACAACCGAAACAACGGGGCTGCACTTCCAGTAGCATGAGCTAGGTGGACATACTCTAAAGCAGGGATTCCTGGGGGTTCCATGGTTCGCTAGACAAGCCCACAGTTCGCACGCTTGTAGCCTGAGCATGCAGCACGTTTGGTCTTTTACAATCAATATCAAATAAAGAACGCGTATGTGATCATTTGGTCTTTCACAACCAATAGCAAGAATGGGTGTGCGAATACAACCAACTCACTACAAAAAGGAAATGCAAAATACTCCTCTCAGATTACTAGCTCAGAGTCAGTTTCAATGACAGGAACCTTAAAAGCCAATTTAGAATACACACTCATTTTGTTTTGGTTTTTGTTTTACTTGGTTGATTGGTTGGTTAGTTGGCTGATTGGTTTATGTGACACCTGACCCCATTCTAGATACTTAGATTGGGGCTATAAAGACTGTGTCTTTTATATTTGAGTGGCCCCACTATGTCACATCGCAGTGCCTACAAGCCTCTTTGTCTAACCACACTAACTCTTTGAAAACAGACTATGAGCTTCTGACTTGCCTAGACCAGGTGAGTCTGGTTAGAATGATCTCTGAGTACCATAGTTACAATTTTCCAGGTCCCACTTCCTTCTGTGTTTGATAGGCCTTTCCATGTAATTTTTTTTCTTTAATTAAAAGCCCCATTGTGACTGACTACATCACGGCCATGTGTTTACTATATAACTCTTGAAATTGTGTGACATACATACATACATACACACACACACACACACACACACACACACACACACAGGCACAGTAGTTGTGAAAACAGCCTAGCAGAGAGCTATGCTATGTACTCACTATCTAGTGTGAGATGTAAGAGAGGCCCAAGGGAGGCTTGAATTCTAACATAGCTCAAATAAAGCACCGACTTACACTAAAAGTGGCATTAATCAAAGAAGCGAGCGCATGCTGGAGACATATGCCTGGTTCATGTGCTTCTGTCTCAAAAACAGAAGTGGACACTCCTGGTGAACTGGCATGGTCTATGTCTAGCATGGCGGCAGCCATGTGGAACCACAAGCTCAGAGCAAAGGCGACTAAACCTCTGAAGGTTCAGGCTCATCTAGAACACAGGCTCCTGGGTATACGGGTGCTGCCTGGCCCTCTCTACACCAGCCAGCAGGAACTGCGGCTTAAGGACCAGAACAGAAAGATACTGCTGTTCTGCCTCCTGCTACTATTGTGAATAGTACAGTTCCTGCCTCTGACACAGGATTGTCACAGCTTTGGTCAGATGACACTGTGGCAGGCTAACCTGTTGGTCTGCAGACAGAATAAGATCTCAGCTCTTTCATGAGTCCTGACAGATGCTAAGCTACAAAGTTTTCTCTTTCAATCTCCTAGATAACCTTTCCTCAAATCCTGCAATGCCACCATGTGTTAATACGGCATATTGCTACTTAAAACACAGCTATGGATCCATGCAACTGGCTTCTAGTCTGTGGGCATACACGGGAAGATAATCTTTACCTTTTAAAAAATATGTATTATTTCTATTCATGTGTATGTGTATAAAACTGTGTGAGTGTCTGTGCACTGGGTATGCAGATGCCCACGGAAGCCAGAGGGTATCAAGCCCCCTGAATCTGCAGTTGCAGGTGGGTGTGAGCCACCTGATGTAGGGTGCTGCGAACTGAACCCAGATCCTCTGCAAGAGCAGGCAGTGCTCTTAACCACTGAGCCATCTCTCCAGCCCCAATCTTTACTTTAGGAAACAGCACTAGGTCAACTGGGATGAATATTTAAGTTCGCAGACATGTATTCCTTTAGATTCCAGGGTACACAACAACTGTTTTATCTGCTTTGCTTTTCTCTCTATGCCATGCTGATTAAAATAAAACAAGATGGTCCACCTAACTGTTCACCTCCAGGATTATCCGGGAGGGTGGGAGGAGTGACTATCCTGGAATACTTTCCAGGAATTTAGCACGCTCTGTAGTTAGAATAAACCAGGGAAGTGAAAACTAATTTTAATATTAGACAAATGTACAGCACAGGAGCATTCCACGGACACCAGCCAGTCTCTTACAGACAGCTGTATCACTTTCCACACACTCTGCCTCTGCCGCCAGCCACAGGAACCAGGGAGAGAGAACCTCCCTAGGACTAAGTCCCATCTGCTGTTTAGGTTTAAATAAACCTTTTGAACAAAATTCACGTTGAACCAAGACTATTGAGGGGAGTTACCTGGAGCAAAGTTTGTTGTTCCAAAGAACTTAATGGTGCCTACTCGCTGGCCTACGACCAGCACCCTTTCTCCAAGGTGGAGCGCTCCTTCATGGTGACTGTTATTTGCTGCAGATGTGGCTGAAGATTTCAAACCTGTTCAAGTGGTGGGTGGGAGGTATGGGAAGGGGAGGTAAAGAGGAGAGAACACAAAGGGAAGAGAAACTCAAAAAAAAGCACATTAGTTTTTAAAACTCACTTCACGTGTTCTAACTTGTCTGGTTGGTTGGATATCTCATTGTGTATTTGTCACGGCTGTGGTCCTCACTCAGGCCAAGGTATTCAAAGCAAACAAGAAGGTTCCCTGAGGAAAATCACTGCCATGGGAACAGCACAAACCTTGTTCCTAGGAAAGAATCAGTTCCACTAAGACAGCCAGGTACACACTCCACTCCGACATGGAGTGGTCCGTGAAGAACCAGAGCCGAGCGAGCTCAGCCTCCTGTCACGTCATGTTGGTGCTACAGCACGAGAGTGGATACAGACAACTCGGGAAGAGCATGTGAGACCAAGGGGTGGTCAGCTGTGGCCAGTGGGCCAGTCCCTAGTCACCTGAAGCACAGAGCTCTGTATTCACCCAGATTCCGCGCAGGACGCGCAGGAATGTAATTCCAGATGAGACCGCTATAGGCTGAGTAGCCTGAACAGGACAATCCAGATGTACGGCGTTCTGAAGCCTGAACAACCTTAGCACAGATGTTCGAATTCACATTCAGATTAGAATATGCCATCCCTTGTAGCCGTCCAGATACAATCTCTCAATGCTTCAGATTTTCGGGTTTCAGGTTTTCAGGTTTCAGAGCTTCTGGCTAGAGATGGTCAAACAGTAGATTGTGCAAATATTCCAAAATCTCAAACTGGCCTAATTCAAAACGCTTCTGACCCCAGTCATGTCAGGTAAGGAATGTCCAACTTACGGCAGGTCCTGACTACCCCAACTTGCTTAATTCAAGACTACCCCTAAAATGCCCACTCTCTGGTATCTAGCCTCTAGGAAATACTATCTCAAGATATGTTCAAATCCAGAAGGCTGGCTCCTGGGCCCTGTCCTATTGGTACTGAGTATCGAATGAACAGCTACCATCCAGAAGATCTCAAGAACTCTAGGTGAAGGCCTGGGAGGGGTCAACTGTGGGAAGGGGAGACTAAAGACACAGGAGCAAACTTGAGCCTGTGAAGGCAGAGGTGCAGACCTATTGCACCACTGAGAAACCCAGACCTAGTTAGCCATGGCACAGCAGTTTAAAGAGTGCTTTCCATAAAAGGTGCAGCGATGGGTAAGGCCTGGCCTGAGAGCTAACCAAGACAGGCGTTCACAGCTCACAGGTGCCACAGGTGCCACACCCACACTGACACCCTGGATACCTCAGGCCTGCCCACTGCTCATGTAGTTCAACAATGGAAGCCATCAAGCCAGGCCCGGAGTGCAGACCTCCTCCATACCTCTCCACTCTCCTGGCTCTCTCTTTCTCATTCCAGTTATTATCCCTTCCACCCATGTCTGAGCTCTGCCATTCCCTCTCGCTCCAATGCGGAAGGCTCTCTGCTCACTCTAGTGTTATGTGTCTGGGGCTCCAAACACAGACAGTCTGACCCCAGCCCTCAGCCACACACACCTCCCATTCTCTGCCTTTCCCCGGGGAAGGTTCCCCCCCCCATTCTGATTATCACCTTCATACCCACTATAATTTATGTCAACACAATCCTCAACTGAATAAAAAGGAAAAATAGTAAGTATATAGGCACACTGGAACTGCTTGTTCCAGGGAAAAGGGGAGAAAGGAGGTCATTCTAAATTCCTATATAAAGTCTAAAATCGAGCAAAAGTCAAAAGTCCAAATTCCAAATACAGGAATATTTAAAATGCAATAAAGTAAGAACAGGGTGGCCGTGTCACCGCCTACTGCCCTCTGTTCCTCAAGACTCAGAAGAGAAACTGGCCAGGAGTGGGGGGCGGTGGGGGGGGGGGGCTGCTGCACAGGAGCAACTCCAGGCCCAACCTCCAGACTCCCCACTTGCCAGATCCCCACTTCTGGGTTTACTCTACTAGGGTCACTGCTGAGGGCTTGGGGACAAGGTAAACAATGTCACCACCTAGGTGAAAGCCTGGGTGTATGCTTTCACACTGTCACACATCCTGAGGAGTAGTGGTTGGGAGACCATTCGGGCTACAAATGGCTGTCCCCCCTCGGGGGGGGGGGAGGGTGCGGGGGACCCCTGAGCCTCTCTTGCACAGCTTCAACTGACTTCAACAAACGCAGAGTTTAGATCCTTCTCTAAACAGGACAATGACAGGCAGTCGTGTGGGAGGGCTGAGGTGCAAAAACTACCAACTAGATGACAATAAACTCTCAAATCCAACCGCATAGTCAGGAGTCCTGACTGCAGGCCCAGGCCAGGGAGGCAGGGACGCAGCATGGAGTTCAGTGTGACTGAAGCACAGGGGCAAAGAGTAAAGGGCGCCTATGTTGTGTCACCCAAAGAGCAAGACAGCTCAATCTGTCCTGGGGAGAGCAGGAAAGGGGGAGGGGGAGGGGCAAGGAAAGGGAAGGGGGAGGGCTCCTTCTACACGTTAAAAAGAGCAAATCCACTTACAAACAAACCAAGATAAAAAACACCAAGAAAGCCTGGTTGAAAAAGCCATAGATACCAGCACTGGCTCTGGACGGGAGAGAGGGGCTTTTGCTCAGAGTCTTCTTGCCACCGCTGCTTGTGGTCAGCTTCTTCGGGTAGCTCTGCTTGTGGTCCAGGGAGGAGGAGGAGGAGGAACTGCTCATGGACCCAGGCTGGGCAGCTGGCGAAGGAGCAGGAAAGAATCACAACTTAAAGGGTGGTTTTAACAAAGAGAGAGAAAAAAACAAACAAACAAAAGAAGAAAAAAAAAGAAAAAAAAAAAGAAAAGGACTAATAAGATGTTTTCTGGGCAAATTTTTCTGAAGCGCTTCATTTAGCGTCCTCAATTGTGGATTATCTAGTGTCAAATTAAATGCCTGATTTGTCCAAATGCACGGCTGTTTACACACTAAATAGATCACCGTTTACACAAGCAGAAATTTTTAAGGCTTCCCAGTAACGTATCTTATACAGGGGGAGTCACTCTACCAGTTAATGCTAACTAATCTAACACACACACATTCCACTCTCCTTAGGGGAAACTGTAATAGAGCCCCTTCAAACATACACACAGGTATACGAATGCACACACGCTACTAACACGTCCTAAGGTGACAACATTTTAACCTTGAATCATTCTGTAGTCAGCCTGAAGGTGCACAGGTTCCTCCCTCCTGACACTCGAAGTCTGGCCCCCTCCCCTGCACTGTGGGCCCCTCCCCCCAAGTCAGTCGTTCTTTCTGCATCTGTATTTTTAAAGGGTTTTTTTTCAAGAGTAGTTCTACTATGTTGATTTTCCCCTTCCCAGCTTTAATCCAAATCACACAAGCCGGTTTGCACTGGCTAACAAGCTGGATTCCCGCCAGGGGCTGTAGCTTTAAGAACAGGGGGTGATGGCTACATTACCGTCATTTTCCGCTACAGTTTTCGGTTCTTCACTGGGAGGCAATGTCAGTGTGGATTCAGAAGCAGTCTCCTTTTTAGATGTCGTCAACCCTGGTGAAGAAACACAAAGGTGATTGTAGAGAAAGACAATGTTGGTTTGTTTTCAGAGAAGGTCTCACTGTGTATGTAGCCTTGGCTCTCCTGGAACTCACTCTATAGACCAGGCTGGCCTTGAACTCACAGAGATCCACCTGCCTCTGCCCTCTGAGTGCTGGCATGAACAGCATGCACCACCACTTATCCACTTGTAAAGACACAAATGGATCTACTTCCACAGACAGGAGGAAGGAGCGCCTCTGTATTTAAGGTTGGGGGGGGGGGGAGCTGGACGCGCTGCTCGGTGACACAGCACCATCCAAGCATGCAGGAACCCTGCTTAGGATCCAGCACTGCAGAACTAAGAAAAGAGAAGAGGGTGTGTTCACAGTGCGTCTACGAACTCCAGCTGTGCCCCCCGCTACAGATCTCTAAAATAGCTAATAGACTTGCTCAGAACTTGTGTCACACACAGGTAGGGAGTGGCAAACGAGTCACAGCTGAGATGTGGCTGAGTAACAACTTACATGGCACCGTTTCCTGCCATAACCAAATCCCACAACCTCATCTGAAAAAAAGGCTCGTGAAAAATGGTTGTTTGCTAAGCCCTTCACATCAACTGAATCCATTTATTTAAAGAGAGCGCCCTGAGAGCTTCCCAGATTTTTTTTTTTTTTTGAGCTGTCAGCAGCCATTCCCAGTCACCTTGCAAAGCATTTTGAGTGAAAAATTCTACATAAGATTTTGCTGCAAACAGAAACCAGACACAGTTCGAATGTGCCCTGAAGAGAGGACCTTTGAGTTTAGTGTGGCCAAACACCTCTGCTATCTAAGCACCAATGGGGGGTGGGGGGGCAGAAACTCTGCGAAGAGGAACCAGCGGCTCATCAAGATGCACTCTGAGTCAGAGCTGGAGTGGGCCCAATCTCCTTCCCAAAGCAGGAGGTCTAGGAGGAGGAAGTGAGTGGGGATTCTGGAAAGTCAAAAGAAAAATCTCATAAGAAGACACAGCCTGTGGGTAGCCTGGCAGGGAAAGAGTCCTCCAGGATTCAGGGGAGGCAAGCAGGACACATGGGTAGCAGACACTTCAGAGGGTGACAGAGCCTGGACAGCGCTTGCCTAGCACTGCTAGGCTCTGAGGTCAAGCCTAGTTCTGCAGAAGAGGAGACTAGGGAATGGAGAGGAAGAAGGGGCTGCAAGCCTCCAGTTAGGGGATAGATGGAGACATCCTGTGGAGTGTGAGTCTTGCCCTGGACTTGAAAGGGAGAACAGGTGTGGACAGAATTCCAGCTGGGTGACATTTCTTTAGCAGCCACAGCTAGAGGGAGGAGGAGGGAAGGCCGGACACTGTAGAAGTTACTCCAGCAGTCAAAGGGTGCGTGAGAAAACCTGCAGAACATAGCTTTCAGTTATTTTATTTTTCAGTCCTAGAATTCCATTTGGCCCTTTGGTTTGAACTGTCATCAAGACAACTGAACATGAAGTTTTAAGAAGGGTATAAAGATCTTTGTGTATCTGCCCAGTTTCCCCCAAAACAGCATTTCACAAAACTATACAGCAATATCCAAACAGGAAACATGCATTATTCTCATCCACTAATCTGACTCCAATCGCCTTAGGTTTAGTTGCTGTATGTGCATGTGTGTGCATGTGCATTTGCATGTATGTGTGCACGTGCACACACATGTATATGCATTCATACACATAAACACAGCATGTGAGAGAGCTCACCTTAATTTTCATGGAGAACCTGACTGTGATATATGGAGTACCTGGGAACAGATCTAACAAACAGGCCAAACACATCTACAGAAATAAAGCACTTTACCATCATATTAAGATATTTTAAATTATCCAACCAAACAGAAAATTGTTCCAAACACATAATTAAAGATGGCTATAACAATGTCAACTCTTTTCAAATTGGCACAAGGATTAAATGTAATGTCTGCTTAGATGTCAATAGATTTTTTTTTTAAAGAAACTTTTGAGAACTTAAAATATGTAAGGAAGTGTGTGACCTTTAGGGGCCCTGAATAAGGGAGACAATCTTTTAAGAAGTTGTAAGGCATTCCTTTCTGCTGGATGTCACATCAAGGTAATTATGAAGCAAAACCACAGGTAGTCTAGCAACCACCCGAAACAGAAGAGAAAGGCAAACTCAGTGTCTGGGTGCCATCCTTTCAGATGGTAGAAACCTTTCTGTTCCAGCTGCCAATATTTACTGAATACCTGTTTTTGTGCTATGAGCTTCTGTGAAAACAAAAGCCCAAATTATTTTCACAGTCTACTTGCAGTTTAGAATTTGACTGAGAGAACAGAAGATCTGCACAAACAAAGCAATCAGTGGACAAGATAACAACTGGGCTATGCAGGTTAAAAGAATACACATAGGAAGATGGAGAACTGAGAGGTTAAATGAGTTGGATTGCTAGGCGGGATCTGTATGGAGTGAGGAACAGAAAGGACCGCCCGCAGCCGCGCACAGGTGAGGAGAGACAGTGGGAGAGCTGGCATGCAGCAGGGCAGGAGAATAGGAAAGCAGGGCCAACCACAGGAGCAGAACGAGGCCCCTCTGACCAACCCAGGGGCATCACAGAAGAGGCGAGGCATGGGGGGCAAGCTGTGTTTCATGAAGACTCGCTAGAAGCAAAAACTCCAGCCCAGAGCCTAACGATGGGGCATTTGAAGCACAGAGAGTGGGGAAGGAAAGAAGCCATTGTCAGAGACTTAAGTCATATTCATAACTGAGGCCCAAGCCACCAAGGCCTTGCTTTTGTGAGGTGTGGCCTTTGTGTGGACTTCAGAATGAAGCAGTCCAAACACATGGCTTCAAGTATGGTTTAGGAGCTGCTGGCCTCCCCAGTGTGACCTACCGGAATTGACTCTGGATGTGAAGTGGGCTACATCGACCTTCTGGGATCGGGCGTGTGGGGTGGCTCTCGTGGAAGGAGTGTGTGTGGTGGTCTTCCTCCCGTCTTTTAATTTACTTATCTTTGAAAGGGGAGCAAAAATACCTGAGGGCCAAGACAGAAGCACAGTTAGTGTGGAGCAAGTGGAAGCACGTTCAAACTCAAGGCAAACGTCACTGTTGCTAACACAGGCTACCTCTGTCCGTACCCACCATGCATCTTGTGATGAGACATGGCCCTTGCCCTCAGTGGGTGCACAATCCAGTTGCCAAGTCTAAATACACTATGACTTAGGAGCCACATAAGAGAGACATAATTACTGTGGAGTGAGGTTCAGGGGACAGGGCTACGTGTAAACATCCCCAGCTGCTGCTCTAAGCGACTGAGAATAACGGCTACTACCTAATATAAGGCATGCTACCTCCTGTCTGCTTAGAGTTTGTATTCTCCCAACACTGAAGGGCTCCTCAAATCCCTCTCTCATCTCCCTTCTGTACTGCAACACCTTTTAGACACAAATTTCAATGTTGCTCTTGCCTGCATTTCCCCACTGTAACTAATTATAGTCCCTTACACACAGAACAGACACAATAAATCTTTTCGACTGTATAAAATTATCTTCCCCAAAGGCCTAGCCCTCAATTCCTGACAAGCAGAAGCAATACAGTGTGCGTTGAGGGAGGGGGGGTATACAGAGGCAGGGGACTGCCTATCTACAGCAGCTGAGAGCATAAAACCCAACTGAGAAAGTTTATGGAGGCAATAAAATATCGAGTTTGAGTAAGAACACACAGACATTGAAGAGAGTGAATACAGACTATAAATACCAAGATTATCTCCCTACCACACTTAAAAAGAAAATAAAGTCATAATATGTACATTACACTCTGAGTGTTTACAACCTAACAAACACGCATCGTATTGAAACGTGATCTGTTAAAGCAGGATGGAAGACTTGCACCTTTATGCAAAGGGAGCATTGTGCTCATAGCCGAGCAGTGCCGCTACATACTTTCCTGAAAACCTTTGAAATGCTTTTCTCTTTTGGACTCTGCATGACCTTACCTTGATTTCCCTGGGGTGTGTGTGTGTGTGTGTGTGTGTGTGTGTGTGTGTGTGTGTGTGTTGTAGAGATTGTAATTATCTCTCATGTCACTGACATGGGGTGGTTTTGGGCAATGATGATGAAGAGGAGGAGTACAATGAAATCTGCCAAGGTTTAAAGCAGTGCCTCTCAACCTTCCCGATGCTGCAACCCTTCAATACAATTCCTCATGCTGTGGTGATGCCCAACCATAAAATTATTTTCATTGCTACTTTTACTTCATAACCGTAGTTTTTCTACTGTTACGAATTATGATGTAAGTAATTTTGGAGCTAGAGGTTTGCCAGTGGGTTGCAGCCCACAGGTTGAGAACTGCTGGTCTAAAGAAAGAAATATTCTACACTAGATATATGAATTTCTAGACTTTTTTTGGAGCTTAGAAATTCCCACCTAATCCTCCTTATGGAATGAATTATAAAGAAAGGAACTTAGATGCAAGGGTACCCGCATTTATAAAAGGAATACTACCAAAGTTTAAATCACACATTGGACACACATAGTGGGAGACTTGAAGAGTCCTCTCTCACCAATGGATAGGTCATTGGAACAGAAATTAAACAGAAATAATGAAACTAGCACACATTATGAATCAAATGGACTTAACAGACATCTACATAACATTTCATCCAAACACAGAAGAATATACTTTCTTCTCAGCACCTCAGGGAACCTTCTCCAAAATTGGCCATATACTTGGTCACAACGCAATCCTTAAGAAGATAGAAATAGCCCTTGTATCCTATCAGATCTCCATGATTTAAACTGGACTTCAACAACAGCAACAGAAACAACAGGAAACCTACAAATTCGTGGGAACTGAACAACTGTCTCCACAATGACCACTTGGTCAAAAAAGAAAGAAAACAATTAAAGACTTTCTAGAATTCAATGAAAATGTAGGCACAGCATACCGAAACTTACTGGGCATAATAAAAACAGTGTTAAAAAGAAAGTTCATAGCACTAAGTGCCTTCATTAAGAGGAGAGATCCTATCCTAGCAGCTAAATAGACCACCTGAAATCTCTACAACAAAAAAGAAGCAAACACACCTCAGACGAGTAGACAACAGGAAATAGTCACACTCAGGGCTGATGTCAATAAATCAGAAACAAAGAGAACAATACAAAGAATCAACAAAACTAAGAGCTGGTTCATTGAGAAAATCAACAAGATAGAAAACCCTTAGCTAAACTAACTAAAAGACAGAGAGACACCATCCAAACTAACAAAATCAGAAATGGTGACGGGGATATAGTGGCAGACAGTGAGGATATGCAGTGAATCATTAGGTCTTACCTCAAAACACTATACTCCACAAAGTTAGAAAATCTAAATGAAATGGATGATTTTCTAGACAGATCTCACTTACCAAGTTAAATCAAAATCAGGTAAACAATCTAAACAATCCTATAACCCCTAAGAAAAAAGAAGCAGTCATTAAAATTCTCCCAAACAAAAAAGCCCAGGGGCAGGTGGTTTTACCAAAGAATTATACCAGACTTTCAAAGAAGAGTTAATACCAATACTCTTCAAGTTATCCCACAAAATAGCAACAGAATGACCACTACCAAACTCATTCTATGAGGCCATAGTCATACTGATACCTAACTCACAGATTCAACAAAGAGAGAATTTCAGACCAACTTCCCTATGAACATTAATACAAAAATACTCAATAAAATACTCGAAAACCAAATCCAAGAACACATCAAAGACATCATCCACCAGAAACAGATGCAAAGACTCATAGCCGAACATTAGACAGAGCTTGGGAAGTCTCGTGGAAGAGTTACGGGGAGGATTGAGGGGCTGGAGGGCATAGGGACTCCATGAGAAGACCAAGAGCGTCAACTAACTGGACCCTTGGGTCCTCCCCAAGATTGAACTGAGACACCATTATCTTGGGTTCAGACTCTATCTTAGAAAACGTGACCTAAGGTTGAACTCTCGAGTACCAGTTTCCAGGTTACTCACCAGCAAGCCTGGGCCTCCAGGTTACAAGCCCGCCCCTGGCGCTTCCCTTCCTAACCACCACCAATCAGGAGGAAAGCAGAAGTTAAGTTTATGGTTTGGCTCCCGACACCAGCCAATTATTTTAAAGGGCAACTAAATTCCATAACAGCCCCCTAATAGCTATGTGCCAGGCTAGAAACCCCCTCACTTGCTTGCCTTTTCCTATAAAACCCGTCCCACTGAGAGCTCGGGGCTTCATTGCCACCCTTCTGTGTCAGTGACTTATGTATATAGCCCAAGCTTGAGCTTGAACAAAGACCCTAGTCCAAAAACATTGTAATCGGTTCCTTGGTAGTCTTCTGGGCTTCACAAAATAGGCACATCAGAACTACCAACCGAAGAGCATACAGGGGTTGGACCTAGGCCACCCCACACATATGCAGCAGAAGGGCGGCTTAGTCTCCAGGGGGATCCCCCAACAAGTGGAGCAGGGGCTGTCCCTGACTCTGTTGCCTGCCTGTGGCTCCTGTTTCCCTAAATGGGCTGCTTTGTCTGTCCTCAGTCATACAGGATCTACCTAATCCTGCAGTGACTTTATGTGCCAGGGTGGGTTGGTAACCCAGCAGGGGACCTCCCACTTCTAAGAGGAAAAGGGGAGGGATGGGGAGGGACTATGTTAGGGAGGACTGGAGGAGAAGGGGACTGAGATCAGAATGTAAAGTGAATACATATGTATTTATGCTTGTGTAAGGCTTCAGCTCTAGCCCAGGCTCCCAAAGGTGCTCAGGCCCCTATGGAGGCCCCATAGAAAAGGCTCCTGCCAGTGTGAAGACAGACGAACTGCTGTGACATACCTACCTACACACTATTTGCAGATGATCAGTGTCCTATGCTGTTCTTACAAATAAACTCAAGCAAGATCTGTTAAAAGAAAAAGAAAGAAAGAAAGAAAGAAAGAAAGAAAGAAAGAAAGAAAGAAAGAAAGAAAGAGGGAGGGAAGGAGGGAGGGAGGGAGGGAGGGAGGGAGGGAGGGAGGGAGGGAAGGAAGGAAGGAGGGAAGGAAGGAAGGAAGGAAGGAAGGAAGGAAGGAAGGAAGGGAAGGAAGGAAGGAAGGAAGGAAGGAAGGAAAGAAAGAGAAGGAGAGGAGAGGAAGGAGAGGAGAGGAGAGGAGAGGAGAGGAGAGGAGAGGAGAGGGCAGGTCACAAGAGACACAAGTATGTCTAGCTTATCAAAATGTACTGATTTCTTACTACCTTGTTACAGGGATACGCCTAGGTGAAAGAACAACTAGAAAGAAATGTAACCGTCTGGCAACAAGGCAAATGAAGTCAATCCATCTGTGAGCTGCAGCAGCCGCCTCAGTCAGCCCAGACATGTTCCCGAGTGCTACACTCTGCCTATCCAGACCTATGGTAAAATGTCATCTAGAAATCAACACAGTCAGTCACAACACAGAACAGCTAACAAGGTATCATCAGCAATGACTGCTAAAGGCTGTGGTCCCTCCCAGGATGTCTTATGGTACTGAACTATTATGTGGTCAGAGGTTGACCACATGGCACTGAAAATAGACATGGTAAGGAGGCCTACAGTGCTCCATCAACAAGACAATGAAGATATGAAGTAATATGTGAAATGCAATCAAGAAAACTAAAAAGCAGGCCAGGAAGAGGGCTCAGTGGGTAAGACCCCACAAAGCCTGGCAACCTGAGATCAATCCCTGGGAAACACAGAATTGAAGAAGAGAACTGTAGTGCTTTCTATGTGCTTGGCCCTGGAGTGGACTGTTAGAGGGCATGGCCCTGTTGGAGTGGGTGTGGCCTCACTGGAGTGGGTGTGGCCTTGTTGGAGTAGGTGTGGCTCTGTGGGCATGAGCTTTTAGACCCTCATCCTAGCTGCCTGGAAGTCATATACTGCTAGCAGCCCTCAGATGAAGATGTAGAACTCTCAGCTCTTCCTGCACCATGCCTGCCTGGATGCTGCCATGCTCCTGCCTTAATGATAATGGACTGAATCTCTGAACCTGTAAGCCAGTCCCAATTAAATGTTGTCCTTATAAGAGTTGTCTTGGTCATGGTGTCTGTTCACAGCAGTAAAACCCTAAGACAAGAACCAACTGCCACAAGTTGCCCTCTGAAGCCTACACATGACCTGGCACACAGAAGCCTGCACACATGTGCGCGCGTGCACACACACACACACACACACACACACACACAGAGAGAGAGACACAGACACTACATAAATGCAAAAAAGAAAAAAAACTCATCATTATTACATTATACAATTACATCTTGGGAAACTGTGTGAGGATATAGGCAATCATACCAAAGAACTTAAAATTAAAACATACAAATGAGAACAGAGTACAAACTGTATTTCTCAGTTATTTGATTAGTGTGAGTAATATCATGATAATGCTCAATGATTGATCTGCTTTCTTTTGTTTTTATTGTTGTTGTTGTTGTTTTTGAGATAAGATTTTATGTAACCTAAAACCAGAGACTCTAAAACTTATAGAGGAGAAAGTGGGGAAAAAGCCTCGAAGATATGGGCACAGGGGAAAAATTCCTAAACAGAACAGCAATGGCATGTGCTGTAAGATCTAGAATTGACAAATGGGACTTCATAAAATTGCAAAGCTTCTGTAAGGCAAAAGACACTGTCAACAAGACAAAAAGGCCACCAACAGATCAGGAAAGGATCTTTACCAATCCTAAAACAGATAGGGGTCTAATATCCAATATATATAAAGAACTCAAGAAGCTGGACTCCAGAAAATCAAATAACCTATTAAAAAATGGGGTACAGAGCTAAACAAAGAATTCTCAACTGAGGAATACCAAATGGCTGAGAAGCACCTAAAAAAAAATGTTCCACATCCTTAGTCATCAGGGAAATGCAAATCAAAACAACCTTGAGATTCCACCTCACACCAGTCAGAATGACTAAGATCAAAAATTCAGGTGACAACAGATGCTGGCGAGGATGTGGGGAAAGAGGGGCACTCCTCCATTGTTGGTGGGATTTCAAGCTGGTACAACCACTCTGGAAATCAGTCTGGCGGTTCCTCAGAAAATTGGACATAGTACTACCTCTCCTGGGCATATATCCAGAAGATGTTCCAACCGGTAAGAAGGACACATGCTCCACTATGTTCATAGCAGCCTTTTTTATAATATCCAGAAGCTGGAAAGAACTCAGATGCCCCTCAACAGAGGAATGGATACAGAAAATGTGGTACATTTACACAATGGAGTACTACTCAGCTATTAAAAGCAATGAATTCATGAAATTCTTAGGCAAATGGTTATATCTGGAGGATATCATCCTGAGTGAGGTAACCCAATCACAAAAGAACATACATGATATGCACTCACTGATAAGTGAATATTAGCCCAGAAACTTAGAATACCCAAGATACAATTTGCAAAACACAAGAAACTCAAGAAGAATGAAGACCAAAGTGGAAGGAGGAGACTTTACTCCTTCTTAGAATTAGGAACAAAACACCCATGGAAGGAGTTACAGATACAAAGTTCAGAGCTGAAACAGAAGGAAGGACCATCCAGAGACTGCCCCATCCAGGGATCCATCCCATATATAACCACCAAACCCAGACACTATTGAATATGACAGAAAGATTTTGCTGACAGGGCCCTGACATACCTCTCTCTTGTGAGGCTATGCCAGTGCCTGGCAAATACTGTGAAGTGGATGCTCACAGTCATCTATTGGATGGAACGCAGGGCCCCTAATGAAGGAGCTAGAGAAAGTACCCAAGGAGCTAAAGGGGTCTGCAACCCTATAGGAAGAACAACAATATGAACTAGTACCCCCCAGAGCTGTGTCTCTAGTTGCATATGTAGCAGAGGATGGCCTAGTCCGCCATCAGTGGAAGGAGAGGCCCTAGGTCTTGCGAAGATCATATGCCCCAGTACAGGGGAATGCCAGGACCAGAAAGTGGGAGTAGGTGGGTTGGGGAGCAGGGCAGGGTGGGGGCATAGGGGGCTTTGGGGATAGCATTTGAAATGTAAAGGAAGAAAATATCTAATAAAAAAGATGAAAAAAACTTTAAAATAAAAAAATTTAAAAATAAATAAAAAGAAAAGCACTTGGCACCATATAAATGTGCCAAGCAAATAAATGTATCCGTTACTGTGGTGCTACACAAGAAAAAAAAAAAAGATTTTATGTAACCCATCATGGCCTCAAACTAGCTATATATCCATGAATGGATTTAAACTTCTTATCCTTCTGTGTCCACTTCCTTCTGGGACTGCAGGTGTGTACCACTTCATCTACCTCATGTGGTGCTGGGGGTGAAACTCAGACCTCAGCACACTCAGCACACACTAGACTGAGGAGATGTCACTGGCCCAAAGTCCCCTTTCTTTCTGTCTGTCTGTCTGTCTTCCTTCCTTCCTTCTTTCATTCTTTCTTTCTTTCTTTCTGTCTGTTTTGGGATTTTAGAGACAGGGTTTTACTGTGTAGCCCCAGCTGTCCTAGAACTTGCTCTGTAGGCCAGGATGGCCTTGAACTCACAGAAACCTGCCTGCCTCTGTCTGCGGAGATTAAAGGTGTAGAGCACCACCGCCTTCCTTCTCCTCTTATTTTCTTTAAAGATTTTTTTTTATTTATTTATATGAGTACACAGTATCTGTCTTCAGACACACCAGAAGAGGGCATCAGATCCCATTATAGATAGTTGTGAGCCACCATGTAGTTGCTGGGAATTGAACTTAGGACCTCTGGAAAAGCAGTCAGTACTCTTAACTGCTGAGCCATTTCTCCAGCTCCTTCTCAATTTCAGGGGAAATGTAGTTTTCTTTCATAATCTCTGAAATTCTCCATAGAGAAATATATTTGTTTCAAAGGATAATCAAATATTTAATTCTAATGTCTTAAAAGAATTATATTACACACAATTCCTCATTTGCATGGATTCTGTTTGTCTTCATTTATTATTATTATTATTATTATTATTATTAATCACATTTAGGTAATCCATGAGGTAAGCTAGGGCTGGATGCATAGTCCACAGCAAGCACAGTGAGCAGTCACCCTTGCTGCCTGGCAACCCAGAATACCCACTGGCTTTCCCCAGAGGCTGACACACAACTGTGAGGTTGACTAAAAAGAAGCACACACAGTTATTCTCTTAAAAAAAAAAAAAAAAAAAAGCAATGCATTCTCAGATAAATGTGTCTCGTTTAATGTGCTTAGTCCCATTAAAACGTCAGCAATGAATAAAAATGGTATAAATTCTAAGGGAAATTTATTTCTTAAAGGAGAAAAATGGAAGCTTGTGAGAGGGGGAGAGAGGCTGACAAGCTACCACCACGTGCACCTGGCCACCACTGGGCTCTGCGGTTGCCCTGGCACAGAGCTGGGTCCATCTGTGTATTTGTCTGTGTCTGCTCATTCACTGTAACAATGGCGCTGGGCAGTCACATCAGAGAGCATGAGGCACACAAAGGAGCCCTCTCTGGCCTTTACAGTAAAAGTTAGGCAAGTTCTACATTAGATAACACAGCCTTCAAGATACTAAGGGGACAGGAGCTACAGTCTCCCGGTCCGAATCCCAAACTCCACGTGAAGTGGGATAGAAAGAATCACACGGTCACATGGAGGTGCTCATTGTACTCCCCTCCCGTGAGTCCTCTCTGAGTGCTCCACAAACACCAGCAACTAAGAAAGAAACCATTGGAGATGTAAATGAGCTAAATACCTAATAAAAAATGGAAAAAAAAAAAGAAAGAAAGAAACCGACAGGCAAAGCAAGAACACCGAATCTTTCCCTTCACAGGACAAAGTCAATAGATGTCTAGAACTGGAAAAATCAAGAATGATCCATATACATAGATCCTTTTCAAGCATAAACAGTAATATCAGGAAACGAGGCTGGGGGACTTCTAGAAAGGTTTGGGCCTCCAAAGAACCCGGGAAATGTCAGGAGAGGAGGGAGGCTTGCTTTTGAATGAGCTTCAATCTATCAAGCAGGACACATGTATTTACTTTGTTAACTATTAGAAAGCCTAAAAGTAACAGTATCCACAACTATTTACTCAATTATTAAGCGGCCACAATTTAAAGAAACAGTATTGCCAAAGCTAACAAAGTAAGCCTGAGGTGAGTCACAGTGCTTACACAGACTCAAGGCACAGAGCAGAAGCATAAGAAAGGTGGAGATGAGAGAAGAGAGAACCGCCTGAGAAGAAACTAATTTGATGTCTTCTGATCTGTCAGGGGATCTCCAACTCCCCTGCGCTCTACCTCAGGCGCCTTAGCAATGCCCTAACTCCGTAGATTACTCAGCAAGAAGGGCAGCCTTACGTTTTAAACAACCCACCACGTGACCCGGACATCATAACCTGCCTCCAAGTCCTCAGAGGGTCCAGGGGCAGCTCCCCCACTCTGCTTTATCACGCTTGCATCTCCTTGGAGCCATGAGAGTCAAGGAATCCATGAGACTCTGCTGACAATCTCACTTTTTAACATAAAGTGGTTGACACCTGCCCTGGGTGTGAAAGAGCAATTCTCAACTTCATACAGAAAAACAAAGAATCCAGGATAGCCAAAACAATTCTCAACAATGAAAGATCTTCTGGGGGAATCATTATCCCTGACCTCAAGCTGTACTACAAAGCAATAGTGATAAAGACTGCACGGTATTAGTACAGAGACAGGCAAGTAAATCAATATAATAGAATCGAAGACCCAGAAATAAACCCACACACCTATATGGACACTTGATCTTTGACAAAGAAGCTAAAAATATACAGTGGAAAAAGAGAAAGCATCTTCAATAAATGGTGCTGGTCTAACTGGCCGTATGTAGAAGAATGAAAATAAGATTCATATTTATCACCTTGCACAAAGCTCAAGTCTAAGTGGATCAAGGATCTCAATATAAAACTAGATATACACTGAACTGAGAAGAAAAAGTGGAAAAGAGCCTTGAACTCATGGCATAGAGGAAATTTCCTGAACAGAACACCAATGGCTCAGGCTCTAAGATCAACAATTGATAAAATAGGACCTCATGAAACTGAAAAGTTTCTATAAGGCCAAGGGCATCGTCAATAGGACAAATGAGCAACCCACACATTGAGAAAAAAGTCTTCACTAACCCTACATACACAGCCCTCTGATAGAGCGCTAGTATCCAAAACATATGAAGAACTCAAGAAGTTAACTTCCAAAACACCAGATAGCCCAATTTAAAAATGGGGTACAGAGCTAAACAGAGAATTCAACAACAGAAGAATCTCAAAATGACCAAGAAACGCTTAAAGAAATGTTCAAAGTCCTTAGTCATCAGGGAAATGCAAATCAAAATGACCCTGAGATTCCACCTCACACCAATCAGAATGGCTTAGATCAAAACCTCAAGTTACAGCCCATCCTGGCAAGGATGTGGAGAAAGAGGAACGCTCCTCGGTGCTGGTGGGATTGCAAAGTGGTTACTCTGGTGATCAATCTGGCGGTTCCTCAGAAATTTGGAAACAGATATACATGAAGACCCAGCTATAACACTCTTGGCCATATACCCAAGGGATACCCCACCATACCACAAGGGCACATACTCCACTATGCTCACTGCAGCCTTATTTGTCATAGCCAAAAGCCGGAAACAACCCAGATGCCTCTCAACCGAAGAATGGATACAGAAAATGTGACTCATTTACACAATGGAATATTATTCAGCTATTAAAAATAACGACATCGGGGCTGGAGAGATGGCTCAGTGGTTAAGAGCACTGACTGCTCTTCTGAAGGTCCTGAGTTCAAATCCCAGCAACCACATGGTGGCTCACAACCATCCTTAATGAGATCTGATGCTTCTTCTGTGGTGTCTGAAGTCAGCTACAGTGTATTTACGTATAATAAATAAATAAATAAATAAATAAATAAATAAATAAATAAATCTTAAAAAAAAAAAAAAATAAGGACATCATAAATTTTGCAGGCCAATGGATGGAACTAGAAAATATCATCCTGAATGAGGCAACCCAGTCACAAAAGAATAGACACGGTTTGTACTCACTAATAAGTGAATATTAGCCAAAAAGTACAAAATACCTAGGATACAACCCACAGACCGTAAGAAGTGTAACAAGCAGAAAGGCCCAAGAAAGGATGCTTCAACCCTATTTAAAAGGGGGAAGAAAATAATCACAAGAAGCAGAGGGAGGGAGGGATCTGAGTGGGAGAGGGAAGGGAAAGGGGGGGGAACAGGATCTGACATGGGGGGGTAGTGGCAGGAGAATGGATGGAAATACAGAGCTTGGGAGGAGGTAAGGAGATGCTCTCTGGAGACACAGGAGGTGAGAGACTCTCAGAACTTAATGGGGATGACTTAGCCAAAATGCTCAACTACTGAGAGAGGGAACTCGAGGTAGTGTCTGTCCACCTCAAGTAGAAAGACAAGGCCTCAAGTAGAAGGACAGAGTTACCAACCCACAGTCAAAATTTCTGACCCAGAATTGTTCCTGTCTAAAAGAACTGCAGGGACAAAAATAGAAAAGAGACTGAAGACAGGAGCCTGGCATGGCTGTCCTCTGAGAGGCCCTACCAGCAGCTGACTGAAACAGAGGAAGATACTTACAGCCAACCACTGGACTGAAGTCAGGGACCCCTATGGTTGAATTAGGAGAAGGATTGAAGAAGCTAAAGGGGAGGGCAGTTACATAGGAAGACCAGCAGTCTCAACCAACCTGGAGCTCCAACAGACTGAGCCACCAACTAGGTACATACACGGACTGGCCCGAGGCCCCCAGCACATACATATATGGCAGAGGACTGACTGCCTGGTCTGGCTTCAGTGGGAGAAGATGTGCCTAATCCTAGAGAGACTTAAGGCCCCAAGGAAGGGAGAGGCCTGGTGGGAGGGGAGCACCCTCTTGGAGGCAAGGGGGAGGAAGAGTAGGAGGAGGAACTGTGGGAGGGGGACCAGAAGGGAGGGGCAATGGCTAGAATGTAAATAAATAAAATAATTTTAAAAAATCATGGGGGGTATGGGGGACTTTTGGGATAACATTGGAAATGTAAATGAAGAAAATACCTAATTAAAAAAAATCACATTTCATACAACAAAGACTTGCACAGATTATAATAGGATATCCAGTTATTAAACAGAACAAATATATAAACTAGATACTATGAAAAGTCAGAGAAAGGAATGGTGAATGAATGTGGTCAAAATATATTAAATACTTAAAACTGTCAAAGAAAAATTACTTGACATCAAAAATATTTGAGTGATTTTATTTTCTTCTCCTATTTTATGATTTTCAAATCTGACACACTGATCCTTTATGTAAGTAAGTAAATGTATACACACACACACACAAAGACAAGTGTGACAGAAAGAAACAGAAATCCTGGCAGCTTGATAAGAGCTGGCTGATCGAGGATGTGTTCTGTGCTGACGGGGGATCAATCCCCGCCCAGGTAGTTTATATATCTATCAATGCCCCATCCTTACACAAACCCCAGGGATTCTGTCTCCATTTCATAGAGGCAAAAGAGGAACAGACCAGTGAGGATGACCCCGCCCCAGCCCTGAGGAGATGCTGGCCTGGCCCCAGCAGTCAGACCCCAAGCCTCACAGTGTCACCAGTGTGCTGTCTCCACTTCCAACTGAGCTGAGCGACGATGGAGAGAGCATCAGGGAACATGGACAACACAGTGTGTGAAGGGGAGAGGAAAACAGAGAAGGGGGGATGTAGGAAGATGGAAAGAGAGCAGATAGGAATGAATCAAAACAAACATTTGTCAGAGTGAGAAAGGACAGTCAAAGTCGCTCTCACTTGTCTTCCCAACTTCTCACACTCTTCATGGCACGCACGCACGCACGCAAGCACACACAATCAGTCCTGGTGAATACCAGGACAGATAGGCAGATTTCCTCCCCTAAAGAACAAGCCAAATCCATCACATTCCCTATCGAGCAGTCACAGCCAGGTGCCTGGGAACCCTGTTAACTGGCTCTCTAAATCCCCACAGCCTTGCTCAATCCTTGGCCCTAGAATCGGGAACCACAGATCCTAAGGTGTTCTCCTGGGTTCTCTTCCCAGTCACACCCTCATTTCTCTCCCTGGCCACCTCAGCCTCTACCATCTGTCATTCTCGTCTCTCAGTTCTATCTGGCCTCAGCTCTGGTGCAGACTTCTTTTGGTGGAACATTTCAGAAGAAACAACCCTGGTAAACCAGACTCTGTGCTTAGTTGGTACCTATTCCCAAACAGTTTGACAAGCCTTGGTGAGAAGAGAACTCAGTCTTGCAGCCCACTCACTCGTGTGCACGTGACTATGGTCGGCCTTTGGTATCGCATGCCTGTCTAGTCTGCTGCACTCAAGTGACCTGCTCCAGGCCCCTCTCTCTCTCTCTTCACCTCCACACATCCCCGTGCCTCTCTCCTTACATCAGCAAATGACCTCACTCCTCCTTTCTGAGAAAACACAACCGTCTTCCCAGCATTTATCTCCTCGGGGAGGGTGAGCCTTGCCTGGCCCAATGCCAGGCTGACCCTGGCAGAACGCTCTCAACAGCTCAGGGCCCTTCCCCCTCCAACCACCCTGTCTCTATAGCAGCAGCCTCTCTAGCATTCCCATCAGTGTAAACAAGATACCCCAGCTCCTGCAACTGAATATCCACAGCCCACATCCTCTTCTATGTGACACGAGGAGCCAGGGAAAGGCTTAGTTTAAAACTGCAAGGAAGGGTTCAGCCTGGCTTCAGCCTTACCGTATTTGGGGGCACACTTGAAGTACTGGACTCTCCCAACACTGCCGTTGTTCTTCCCTTCTGGCTCGTCCAGCTCAATGCCAGCCCACTGCCCGCTTGCAAACTCCGTTGTTCCACAAAATCTTAATGTTCCAACCTAGAGAAAATATAAATCAAACCAGGTTTTCAGTCTTACTAGTAATTCTAAATACTCTATTCTTAATAATATTGCTTTTTACGTCTTTCAAAGTAGACTTTAGAGTAAGGCTTTGTTAATACTTTTTTAAGTGGAAAAGGGGTTTGTCAGAAAGACATGGAATCCTTCCCAGGTAAAGTTCTTTCCCAACGGAACTGAAAAGAAAAGTCCACGTTGTGGTGGGACTCAGCTCACCTCTCTCAGTTGCCAGCCGATTGAGCGGACCAGAAATCAGTGAGGCTACAGAAAAGGGAAGCCAGCTGCAAATCCATTCTGATATCTACAGAGACCTCCACCCCAGACAGAAGCATACAAGTGCAGAGGAACTGGCTGAGGGGTGGCTCAGCAGTTAAGAGCACTGACTGCTCCTCCACAGGAGCCAGGCTCAGTTCCCGGCACCCACTGCAATCTGGAGCTTCAATTCCATGAAATCTGAGGTACTCCGCTGAGCCAGAAGAGTAGATCACACAAATAGCACACATACATCCATGCAAGCCCAACACCCACGCACATACAATAAAAAACAAACACAAATTCTAAATCAATTAAAAAAAAAAAGGAACAGAAATCACACAAAATATGTTCTTGAGGCAGAACAGAGTTAAAACTACAAACCACTGGAAGGGAGATACACGGTAATCTCCGAGACATGCACTTGCACCAGGTAGCAAGGATAAATAGCCCAGAGTAAAAGGGTAAAACTTAGAATTTTTTCCTAATAAGGAAAATTAATAAATAGTCTGAATGGAAATGAATGTCAGAATGTGTGGGAAACAATAAAAGTGGTGCTTAGAGAAGAATGTGAGCCTCAGACACTACCTAAAATCGAGGATCAGAATTCCCACCTCAGCAAACTAACATGAAGACCCAAAGCCTGAGAAACAGGGTCAATGCTGAATATTAAACTAAGAACGGGAGAAAAAAAAACAATGAAACCAGTAACACATTCTTTGAAGAATAAAAAGTCTCAAACCTCTAACTAGAAAACAGTTTTTTAAAGGAGAGATAAGACACAAACTGGCAACATTGTCAACAAGACCAGCACCTTCAGCCGTAAGATGAGACAATGTTGCAAACAGCTTGTCCGACTATATCATTGTATGTCATTGCAAATGCTTGAAAGAAACGAACTTTCCAAAAAAAAAAAAAAAAAAAAAAAGCTAAAGCTTGAATTTGTAATTTAAAACTGTGAGAAGAAAAAAGTCCCCAAGGGGCAGATGGCCTCAGTGGTAGATTCTACCAAAAATTTACAGGCAAAATACAAACTCTATACAAGCTCTCCTAAAATCTGAGTGAAAAGACGGCTTCCCAAGGCATTAATGTCAACATTACCTTGACATTAAACTGGCCAAGACACAGCAACTACAGCCCAATCTCCCACTTAAACACAAACAAGCATCTTCAGCACATGTAGGTCAACCAAACCCAGTAGTAAGGGGACTACTCCACGGTGACATGCAAGGTTTCCAATGAGACACAAGGCTCATGAGGGAGGGAATTACCTGGCATAACCCACAGATGGGTAGAAAAGAAGACACAGACACCTACAACCAGCTGCCACAGCCTTCCATGGTGACAGCTTTAAGGAAAGCCATAATTTGGCAGTTGAGGACCTCTTCAGCTTGACAAATAATGACATCTACACTAAATCCTCAGGGAGCAAGACAGTGAGACCTCATTTGGAGAAAGATGTGGTAAAGGCGGGGAAAGAGGATGAGGGGGAAGAGGAGACAAGACGCTTGTTTACAAAGAATCTACAAAGGAAAAGAGCTAAGAACAGGCAGTGTCCAAAGACCAACTATTTCCATATCTTAGAAGTGAACGAGAAAATAGCATTTCAGCAATAGCTCACATACACAAACCTCAAAAGCATATTAAGCCTAAACCTAGCAAATCGTATGTAATACCTAAATGGTTAAAACCACAGATGTTGATTAAATAATCCAAAGACCCATATGAATACAGACGCATACCATGCTTAAGATATAAAATCTACTCAGCCTGATCTAGACTCAATGGTGCTCAATTCAAAATCCCAGCAGAATTTTTTTATAGAAATTAACAACAACAACAAAAAAACCTCTAAAATATACATAGAAAAGGGTAAGGAATTAATATTATCAAAACAGTTTGGCAGTGGAATTGTAGTCCTGAAACCCGCTCACTGGTCATAAATGGAAGCGGTGAAGAGGGCGTTGAAGAAAGGAGAGACATCAGAATGGGGCACAACCAGTAATCCCAACAGACGTGCTCAAGGGGTGTCTGAAGAGGCCCACGAGCTCTCCAACAGAAAGGAGTCCTTTCTGGGCATGGCAGTGTAACCGGTAAGTTTTTAAAAAGGAAACTCAAGATGCAGTTGGTGCTCTTAAAACATAGCCCTAGGGGGTTGGGGTGATCAGAATCATAAGGACTAGAGTTCAACCCCCACCACCCACATTAAAAAGGTCAGGCACTCTGGTACACACCTATAACCTCAGGTCTGCAGAGGACCCCTGGGGTCTGCTGGCTTTCGGTCAGACATGGGTGTCAAGAAGTCAAGGAGAGATGAAACTGAGGAAGAAACCTGAGTCACACCCTGGCCCCCACCTGTGTACACAATGCCCAGATACATTCTCAATCTCTCTCTCTCTCTCTCTCTCTCTCTCTCTCTCTCTCTCTCTCTCTCTCTCTCTCTCTCTTACACACACACACAAAGTAACTATAAAACTAGCTGGTTGCAGTGTTCACTAGAATCTTGGCTTTTGGGAAGAGGAAAGATCTGAAATTTGAAGTCACTCTTGGCTACATAACAACAGATGCTTCTATTTGAGTATAAAATTATCCAACCCAAAAAGTGAATAAAATAACTTTTTCTTGTATTTTTGAGATTATAATGCAATTACATAATTTTTTTCATCCCCTTTCCTCCCTCCATCCCTCCCATACACTCTTCCTGGTCTCTTTCAAACTCTTTCCTTAATCGTTGGGGAAAAAATTATATATCCTAAATCTAACCTGCTCTGTCTGTCTATGTTGCTTGTATGTAAATCACCACAAGCCCTAATAACAATCCAACATTGGTCCTCATACCCACAGGTAAGTGTAGTCCTCAGCCCTCATCAAGAAAACTTCACCTCAGCACAGACAGTAGCCCTTTAAACCCCTTGAGACATAGTTACAAGACTGCTACAAAGAAGACTTGCTGTCCACCCATACATTTTAAAAGCCACCTATTAATAAATTCTTGGCGCTTTCATTCCAACCAGTAGTGAAGTGACTGATGTCCTACTCTTTTGTAAACTGGTAAATGTCACTCACTCTTCACTTAAAACACATCTCTAATTGTTTCCTTTGTGAAGCCATTTCCCCCTACCGGGGGAAGATCAAGCTTTCAAATCCATGGTTCTTCATCACCCAGCCCGATACTGAGATGTTAGCAGCTGGAAAGGCTAATGTCTAGGCACGAGTTCCCCATTATACTCCACACTTGGGGATTCCTACTACCTCAAAACTAAGAATAAAAGCCTATCATGGTGTGTGGCTCAGTAGTGCGGCACTTCCCACGTTTCACAGGGCTCTGCCCGAGTCCCTGCACTGACAGGGGAAAAAAGCTCCCAAAAGAGGTATCCAAAGAAAAGAGAGCATTGCCACCGTGGCAGTCACACAGAAACCACAGCTCTGTCTATCAAGCTTTTATGTAAAGAGGCGCTGGCTGACCTCCTGACTAGCAGGTCTGAAGCATCTGATGTTCCCTATTTGTGAGACTTCAAAGCCACCCAGAAGAGTAATGAGGGTTTCCTCTGCTCGGCTGGCAGAAGCCACTGGCAGGGACAATTCAGAGTAGACAGAGCAAAGCCATTTCTCAGCTCCTGGCTCTAAAGTCATTCAATAGTTCTCTACACCACTGCTTCCCGTGCAAATAAAGAACCCTTCACTATTAAGTTCACCAGTAAACTATTCACTATTCACTGTTAAGTTCACCAGTAAACTTACATCCAAACTTCACATTTTTAATCGAGCACTTTTCTGTCCACGGGTGTTGAAACTTTCCCCCCCAAACTTCAGGCACTGCGGTGACTTACTGTACCTTCTGCCCTGCGATGACAACACGGTCCCCCAACTTCAGGCCGAGAGATGTCAGCATGGCCCTGCTGGTGGTGTGATCGGAGTTTGGAAGCACGGCCTTAGCGCTGGTACAGGGCAGAGGCACCGCATCCAAGAGCATCTGTTTGATTTCCTTCGCGATCGCTGCAGCATCGGCCATCTCCAGAGGCATGTCCACTGGGTCTGGAACAACTTCTGCAGGGATCTGCCCTTTGTCATTCTGCCAGAGACAAGAGCAAAACCTCAGCTCCTCACACTCGGGAGCCCCTAGACAGCTACCTACTATGGCAGGGGTTGGGGGGGAGATTTTAAAGTCGGGGAGGTGATCTGGTAAGAAAATGTCATTCTGTACATGGAGAAGGGCGAGTACCAGCTCCGAGAAATGGATCCACACGGCGGCTGCACAAGCACACACAGAGGTACCAGGACGCCTGGCTGCCCAATCTGGGTCCCAGCTACATCCACGTACACTTGTTATAACATTTAGTCAACCAGGGGCCACCTCCGCGGATCCAGAGTCACAGCCACCTTAGTTTATGAAGGGTCACACAAAGGTAAAATATCTGCCTCATCATGTTTGTCTTAAAACCTGTCCTTGTCATTAAGGGCCACGTGACTACACACCACCAATTGCCACGCTGGCTCTGTGACCTCCACCACCCGCCTGGGTCACCATGCAGCAGCTCAGATTTCAGGAGAGCCTACAGTCTCTACACTATCTACTGCATCCTAAGCTGCACCCACCGTTTTCCCTACAGCGAGGAGTTCCCTGCATCCTGGAGGAGTTTCTCCCCTAAGATGAAACAGCCAGCTGGAAGCCCGTTTGGTTTACGTAGTGTTTCTATAACTTAAAGCCCATCCTAAAAACTGTCTCTTACTTGGTTTTTTCCAGGAAAAACTTAACCAGAATCTCCAGTGGTATTGTAAGACCCCCCCAACTCAATGTGTTTCTTAGACCCCCCCCCCCCAGACACGAAGCCCAGCATGGAGTTCTTTGCTCTTTCGTCTTCAGCCTGAGAGAATGATGACCACTGGGTGACCCACCCAGCCGCCTGACCCATAGTGTAAGGGACCAAGAATGTTTGCCGAAGATAGCCTGTAACCTTTCCGTGAGAGATCCCCATTCTTACGATGTTTACTCAGCATCCCCATTCTTTGTGGTCTCATCCTCCCCTCACTTTACGGTTTATTCTTTAAAAACCCTCGACTGCAACTGCTGGGGGTCGATCTCCTCTGCCCCTGTGTGGGTTACGAGCTCGGCCTCAGCATGCTGATACCCGATTAAACCTCATGCGATATTGCATCAAGAACGGTTTCTCTCGAGTTATTGGGGCATTGGTTCATCCCAGGACTTGAGCGAGAGTCTCCCCAGAAACGGGGGTCTTTCAGTATCTTAATTGCAAACAGTGAGGAGTTCACATTATAGTAGGAGAGGCAGTAACCAACTAAAAACATGCTGAGATGTCAGTAGCCCAGTTAGAAAATGGGATGTGGGGAGATGAATGACTAACCAGGAGATACCCATGTGACGCTGGCAGCGTTTCCCTGCAAGCTGCAACACCTGCACCCCAAGAGGCACCCAGGTGCAGTCTGCCTACTCCCCACACCATTCATCTCCCTGAATCATCTTTCTTCCATGCTCCCCGACCCAAACCCTAGCCCCCGTGAGAAAGTGTTCAGGGCTGTTAACTGAAAACCGTGCTCTGACTTCTCTCTCCTCTGATAAGACCTCAAAGGCCATTTGAGAGTTAAGAACATACTCGGTTTGTAATTGTCTTTTGATTTGGTTTGGTGTGGGTTTTGCCTTTAAAATTCAAGTCAGCTTTTTAAAAAATATACTATAAGATACCTGGAATGATACTGAACTAATTTTATCTTAGATTTCAAAAGAAATTAGAAAATACAATGAGCATACGTATGGCACTCAAGTTTATACTCTGGAAAGTGAGGGGTGTATGTAAGAAGAAACATATAATTTAAAAAAAAAAAAAAAAAAAGAAGCTGGGCCTGGGAGACAAAATAGCTTAGTTCATAAAGTGAGCACTGAGTGGTTCCTAGACCCCAGATAAAAGGCTGGCTGTGGTGGCCTGTGCTTATGACCTCAGTGCTGGGAGGCAAAGGCAGAGGCAGAGGAGCCCTGCACTTCCTGGCTGGGTAGACGAGGTGAATCATCAGTGAGATCCAGGTTCAGTGGAGAACTGTGACTCAAAAATTAATGTGGAGTCAGGTGATGGTGCGTACACCTTTAATCCCAGCACTGGGGAGGCAGAGGCAGCCTGGTCTACAGAGTGAGTTCTAGGACAGCCAGGACTGCACAGAGAAACCCTGTCTCAAAAAATAAAATTAAAATGGAAAGTAACTGAAGAAAATACTTGATGGCAACCTCTGGGCTTTGCACACAAATATATACAAGTATGCACATGCACACATGCACACACACATATGCACACATATATACACATACACACACACACAGACACACACATATACACACATACACACACACAGGCACAGGCACATATATACACACATAAATGAGAGCAACATTATCTTCCAAACCTCAGAAGGTTTCTTCACAGCTAAAAGCAGAGCTCCATTTTCTGCTGCCATAATGACTCTCAAAGTAAGGTCCAGAGGTGACTTCCTGGACTCATGATGGCTAGTTTAAGAGGTTACTTAATTATTAAAGGAACATTTGTTTGGACTTTGTATTTACTTTCACTGTTATTCTTTTCGAAGGAACTTAATAATGTTAGCACGTACGACATTTGTCGTTAACAGATAATTTTTAATAAATATGCCAGAAGCCTAAATGAAAGACACTTTAAGACTCTCTTGTTCTGAGTGGGAGTTTTATATAATTCAGGGGGAGGGAAACTCCCCAGGGTCACTTAAATGTATTGAAAGTAAAAGACATCATCATCCTGTTCATATGTGAAGCAAAAACGGATGGCGCTTGCCCCTGTAAGAGCTCAGTCAGGAACAGCCTCTGAATTCAAGCCTCCACCGGGGAGGGCATGAGGTTTCCTTCCCCAGCTTCAGTCTCTTACCCTAAAGGCAGGGTTCGCTCCCAGCTCCAGCAAGGTTTTCACGGCTCCTGCACACAAGTTATGTGCTGCAATGTGCAGGGCTGTCCCAAAATTAAAGTCGCTGCAAGTGGCATCCACATCTACAATTAAACACCACACATATATTAGCTAAAATTTTAAATTCAGCTATCACAATTTCTAAGAAGAGTCATGAGGTTTCAGGAAGGAGATTTCTGCCTTTTTATAGACTTGCCCCCCCACCAAGTACAGGATTTCACAGTGGGACAAATCTCCATGATTATAACTTGCCTTTAAAAAAAAAAAAAAAAAGGATGAATACTGTCCTAGCTCATGTAATTCCTTGTAAAGGGAATGATATCCCACGAGTTTTCCAGCTTTCGGTATATTTCCTAAGGTGACCCCATCATGGAGGCAGTGAGTGGAACAATTCATACTTGTGCCATAAGTGGCTTCCCAGGTCTGCTCAGTCCCCTCAGGCACTTCCTTGAAATAGCAAGGTAAGAAAGTCACCTCTAGGCCAAGGATCAGCAAAGGAACCCTCTGATCCAAAGACACCCTCCCCACTGACTCTCAGACTTCTGTGGGAATGCCGGCACACTCATTCACAGACACGCTCTCTGAGCCTGCATCGACACTCCAACTGCAGAAACGAGTAGCTGTGACAGGCACAAGGTAGTCTGAAAAGCTAAAACGGCTATTCACCAGTCAGCTCTTCACAAAATAAAAATGCCTGAACAATAAAGACTCCTCAAACCAGTAACAAGTACAGGAAGACAGACGTGCAAACACCCCAAGTCAGAACACTACTCGGCAGATGGAGCTGGCCTCTACAATAAGGAAATGAGCCTTGCAATTCTAAATATCAGTAATAATTTAATAACAGTGAACCATACTGCATTGTACTTGAACAGGAGATCCTCTGAAAGAATAATCCTACTTTGAATGTTCCCTACAAGAGTCTCTGGCTCAGCAAGTGTATAATAATCTACAGGGGACCACACTGGCATGCCCACACACAGATGACAATACAGACCAGCTCACACAGACTCCATCATTCCTGAACACAGGACCATTGACAGAGACTCTCTCCCAACATCATGCAGAAGTTGGAAAGGCAGAATTTTAAAGAGCTTGAATAATTGTGGGAACTAGAAGTTAGAAACTAACACTCTAGTAGCTTTATCTCTTGAATCTCCAAAGGGTCCTCTTTTCTAAAAGGGATGGCACTGGGAGTTTTCTCAAAGCTGAAAGAGTCTCTTGCTCTTATTCTTCTCAAAAGAGGAGAACCAGAGAGAAGATCAGGCTTATAGTATCCCCATCAAGATGTAGGGGACCCTAAAATTCATCAAAGGCTTTCTTAAATGAATGATAACTAAAAGAACCCCCTTCGTTATTTCAATACCAGCCAAAACACTCAGCTGCTCTCTCTCTGGCTTCCCAAGCAAGACGAAAGAATTAAAAAGCACACGGCACGGGTTACACATAAAATCCTCACTATACTAGAGAAGCTGCAGAGACAGAAAGATCCAGAAAACAGTTGGTGTTTTAACTTGTAGCTCTTTGTACTAAGCCTTTCGTGAAAGGACTGTAACCTCCAACAAAAAAATTCTAAACTACTTCAGAAGTCAACCAGGGTAGGAAGTAAAAACAAAGCACAGTAGAAGAAAGGCCTCCTCGGCGCTGACCTGAACGCCGTTACAGAATGCCCCATTGCTAATGGAGATCTTGCAGCACTTGCCTTTTGGTTTCGATGTCTTCAAAATCACCCTGATAAGCTCTGGGACATCAAAGTACGAAGCGTAATGCAAAGCGTTCATGTTCGTCCAGCGACTCCGCAAACTCGCGTCTGCTCCCAGGTCTATAAGTTGAGCAGCAAATTTTACAGCTGTCTCAATATCACCTGAAGAAAAATTAAAAACCCTTAATTACTTTTCTTCGGTACAAAGTTTAATTCCCAATACATACATCTCTAATGTCTTTCTTTAAAAGCCAAGGCAAACAACACACTGGATCTACATTTATATGTCAAAAAGCTTACCTTCAGGAGTTTATTCCAAGAAAACATTCCATTCAAGAGTGTGAAGGAAGAAACACTGAAAATACTCACCATCCCGTTACTGATACTGAGTAAAATTCTGACAGCCTAAGAGCATGGTGAGACATCCTTTAAATAAACTAATCCAGACTATGAAATTCAATGACTAAATGCAAAGTGCCAGACCAGTACAAAAATGTCCTGGCTACTATTTTGTCTTGATCTCATTCTTAGACTATAAATTCTTTTTGATTTTATGGGAATATGAGCACATTATGGATTACAAGAAGAAAAAGCCCTTTACCACTAAGAGTTTAAAAAGTCCTAAATCAGACCGTTGAAACAAGGAGAGACAACATAATATAGAATCTAATAAGGGGCAGGTTAGCCCTCATAAACCACAGAAGAATAGCAGTTTTGGACATGTTTCATATATAGGAATAAAACTCAGAGATAAGCCTATGTCCTAGTCTTGAAGGAGAGCTATGCTAGAAAACTGATCTTGACCCAGCCTTGCTGGAAGACTCTTGGGTGGTACCAGTTCATCTCAACTATTGGGCAGTTAGGCAGTTAGAACATATGGAGAGGTAATCACAGTATAAAGACTTCCCCCAGGAAAGGAACAAAGTTTTGTGTGGACCAAACTGACTCCTCACCTACTTGGCTGATGGTCAGTGGGGCACCCCGCCCAGGCCACTCGCCAGCAATGGGCAGAGATGCACAGCAAGGAGCAAGCCACATACTCACCGATGCCATGAGCCCCAGACTTGCAAGTGTAATGTAGCAGAGTCATGTCCGTCAGTCCGTCTCTATCGTTCACATTGCAGCCTCTCTTAAGAATCTAGGGAAGGAGGTGAAAAGACAGTAAGAATGTCTGAAGGAGTCATAGGAATCGTATTACCTAATTCCCTAAACTTACAAATAAACATGTAACTCTCCCCTAACATCTACATGCATAGTTCAAATGAAACTTTCCCATCTGGGCTGGCAGCATTCCTCTACTCCAAAGCCAAACACTAACAAAACCCCCAACACTGGTCAGGAAATTCCCCTTTGAGGGAATTTTGGTCAGAGGAGTCAGTGACTCCCAAACCGTCACAGGCTACTGCTGCTGCCATTGATTGCCTCCTAGAGGTGGAAGGTAAGTCCCTATTGAAGAAGACACTCTCTGCTTAAGACATAAGACCAAGAGGATCTGAGCTGGATCTGGTCTGAAAACCTCCTCCCTAGGGACTGGCTTCCAGAGGACCAAAAGGTACCATGTGAGCTTCTACAGGAAGGAAGTAACCAAGAGTCCTACCCAGGTATGATAAAGACGAACTACAATGACCACTGTGGTATGAATCAAATGAACTATATGATATTCCTAAGAGTACTATCGTTGTAAGCACACCTTAGTAGTAACCAGCGGTTCAACAAGAGGAAAACCGTGCCTGGTACTGGAAACCTAGCCAGATACCCAGGAACAAGGAATCCAAGGATCTTGGAGAACCTACTATCACCACTCAACTAAAAGCAGAATAATTCTTAGCTACATTCTAAATTGTTATCTGTATACCCACAAGTAAGTAGGTCTCTCCTCTCTGCAAAGAAATGTCTCTTTGCAACAGAGACCATTATTTAAAAAAAACAACAACACCAAAAAAAAAAAAAAAAAACCCACAGTTGATAAAAATGTGGGGGAAAGATGCATGGTTGCCTAGCCCCAGCTGATATATCTCCAACTCAGCTTCCTGACCTACACTGAGAGATCATAGCATAAGAGGGGATAGAAAGACTAAGAGCCAGAGGAACAGCAAGTTTGCTGGGAGCGGTGTCTCCTAGAAACATCAAGACACTACACCCATGAAGTCTCATGAACATGACGCCTGAACAAGACCTGAATAAAGACAACAGCAATAGGCAGGCTAACACAAAAGAGGGGACCCCAGCCTGAACAGGCTACTAAGAAATGCTAACATCAGGAGAAATACGTCTTCCCCAGAGAAGAGCCCCACAACTGGTTATCTAATACCAAGTGGTCCACTCTGAAATCATATACATACAAGGTACATCATACAGACTTAGCAGGTTGAATTTATATATTCAGTAATATAAATATGTAATAACAAAGAAAGTGAGGCCATGCATTTGAAAGGGAACGGGGATAGGGAACATGGGAGGGGTTGGAGAGAGAGGAGAGGAAAAGAGGAAAATGATGTAGTGATGCCTTAATTACAAAAAAATAAAAAGAAATTAAAGTAGTCTGAAAAAAAACAACTTTCGTGAAATGTATGGAAGTTGGCAGAACTACTTTGTACAAAGAAAGAGTTGTGCAAAACGGCGCTCCCTGCTCCCACCGGAAGTCTTCACTAGCAGAGCGCAGGCGCCCGGTGGGAAGCAAGCACAGCACACACACTGCGCCACTGAAACCTGGAATCGCAGACTCCTTACAGAGCTGTGACTGGCTTCTCCTCCCAGTCAGGATCTTTCCTCTCAGGAGGAGGAAGTATTCTGATCATTAGTCCCAGGAACACAGAGCTTAGCATGCCAGGCATACTCACCTCATTTCCAATAATGTCTATGTTCTGCTGGACCTGAGGAACCCACTGTCTTAAAATAGCAAATAATTCTGAGACTGAAGTTTTGGGGTCGAAGAGAATTTCCTGGCATGATGCATCGTTAGGGTCAAAGAAAGAAAACTCTGGAATACAAAACAGCGCAAATTAAATTTATTAATGGTTTCCAGCATTTCGAAAATAAGTAACAGGGTAAACAGGAAACCAGTACAGACATTTTTTAGAGACTAGAAAAAAAGCCAGATAACATTAAGCCACTCTCAAAATCAAGAATGAGGCATGCTTAATGTGTCCTGACTGTGCAGGTCCCGAGAACCACATGTATACAGTGTAACACCAGATGTGGCGAGCCCAGGTCCAAAGCCTGGGTTCTGAAGATGTGATTTTTTTAAGGCATAGAGACATCATCAATATTTTTCATTTAACATACGAATGACAGATAGTAGGTTCCCATGGACAAGTATAACACAGGTGAAAATAAACGTGGCAAGCAGGAAGTCTGTGTGTTATCTTTACCCTCTGGCATTTCCTTCACATTTAATAAACACACATCAGTTGTCACCCACCACATAAGTATGAGGTGAAATGCCAAGTGTGGTGGTTTGAACGATAATGCCCCCCCCCAGAGGCTCACAGATTTTAATATCTGATCACCAGGAAGTGGCATTATCCATAAGGATTAGAAGAGGTGGCCTTATACTGAGGGGTGGGCTTTGAGATTTCAAAAAGCCCATTGCAAGCCCAGAGTCTCTCCCTGCCTGCTGCCTGTGGATCCAGAACTCTCGGCTGCTTCTCTACCACCACGTCTGCCTGCCCACTGCCATGTTTCCGCCATGATAATGGATTAAACCTCTGAACTGTAAGCCAGTCCCAATTAAATGCTTTCTTCTGCAAGAGCTGCTATGGCCATGGTGTCTCTTCACAGCAACTAAGACACCATTCCAACAGATAAGGAACTAATGACCAGCAACGCAGGGAACGGGCCCAAAGTGACTACATTATTTTGGAATATGAACTATTAAAAGTGTAAGAAACCCTGAAGGAGTCATCTCAGGACTCCTCAGCATGCCTTTAGTAAGACTCGGTCAAAACCAAGGAACATCTAAGGACAAAAGAGGCTGGCTTGCAAAGGAACACAATGGAAGAACATCAGATGCTACTGTCTCAATGCAAAAAAGAAACTATAAAGGCAGAAAATGCAAAACTGGGGAACAGTCTGACTAACATCTGCTGAGTACCTACAGTTTAACAAACACCACATAAGTCCCCCAAAATTGTGATTCGAGTTTTGCCTAAGGAAAAGTCATAAAAAGAGTCCTGAATAAAAAAGTAAGATAGCCATCTTAGCTATGTGAAGTCTCACACCAGTTTTGAGGGTCATCTAATACAATCTAAGTCTATTAAGTTGATGTAAGCTTATATGATAAAGTGAAAATCAACTGCTGAACTTACATTTATTGATCTCAGTCAGAGGAATGAACAATTACCTAGATTTAGTAACTATGTCTTGTCCCACACTGAAAAACTGTATGTTGAGGAAATGTGTCTAGAAAGTATGAGATGGCATCCAGCAGTCTAAAGGGCGCAGGCACCGCAGCGGAGGCGAGGCAGCAAGCGTGATTCTTACGGCAAGAAAGGACAGGCCCAGATGGCTTCAGGAGGCTGGAAGGGGAGAGGACCCTAACGTGAGCACAGGGCCAACGCTTCAGCTCATCTGTCACTGATCTCTGGCCTGCTCTTGGTGGCCCTGTGGGGGGGTTTTAGTTTCCAGGAATCCTCCCAGGAAATGAAGGTTCTGAGTCGTGGAGGTGATTTGGTGTGCCTTTTGCCATCTTTGAATGCTTCGGGTTTTTAATGAAAAGAACCAAGGGGTTTTTCTCATCTTCTTTGAAACTATATGGCTTTTTTTATTTGTCTTTGAATTGTCTGTTCCTTTGGTTTAATGGGAAACTGTAAAGATGTGACTCCATTTAATGTCCTAACTTTTTTTTTGTTTTGTTTTTTGTTTTTACAAACTTCTCAAAACTCAAATTCTAAAGTCACTCTGACTTCACATTAACTTTGGGGTTTTTCAGAGGAACAGAAATTTTCCAAATGAAAATGATTTTGTTCCCTTTCCAAATATGTATGTGTATGGAAATATATGTAGACATTTATGAAAATATATATGTATATGACTATACATATACATACACATTTATACATACACATATACCTACAGAGAAGCCTGAGAGATGTTGAAGTAATCAGACTCACTTACATGGGAAGAATTATCAAGCACAAGTAAAACCTATCAGAGGCTGATGTGGTGTCCAACCGAGTGGCTTAAATGCTGACAAATAACAAGAGCTGCTTAAGCTGGGCGTGGTGGCACACGCCTTTAATCCCAGCACTCGGGAGGCAGAGGCAGGCGGATTTCTGAGTTGGAGGCCAGCCTGGTCTTACAAAGTGAGTTCCAGGACAGCCAGGGCTACACAGAGAAACCCTGTCTTGGGGGAAAAAAAAAAAAAGAGTTGCTTATAACATTTGACACTTCACCTACTGTATTATAGACAAGTGATTGACAGGTGATAAGTAGGCCCTGGTATGACTTACAATTATACATATATATTGTATGTAACAGCTACAATTCAGGTTATCTGAAATGTTACAGCAATAACCACTTTTGTACATCAATCACACTATACTGAACTCCCACTGAACCTTCAGCCATGTCTTAGCTCCTGAATCACCTACGGATTTTTGTATTTTATTACACTGTCCCTCTGAAAGCTTTTATAAGCATGTATTATAAGCATGTATTATACAACTGCGAGAGGATTTATGCAAAGCCTGCAGATTATAGGTTCCTGGTAACTTAAACACTACTGGGCTGGGTAAGGCCCTGCAGAGTCCTCTGGAAAGCTAACTGACCATGGGGCCGTGGGCCTGAGCTCAGCAGAACAAGACTCCAAGGACTGACCGGGTAACTATGCTCATGACTTTGCTAGAAAAGTTTCTGCCACTTCAACGTTCTGTTGTCCAAATTCAAAGTGCCCCCTTTCCTCTTAGGACCTGAAACTTAACCGCCGTTTGGACACGTAAGCCTTTATAAACAAAAGCAGCGGCGTGTTTTCTTTGCTCTCTGACTCATCCCCAACTGACTGGATGCAGAACTCACAAGGTCTTGCTGTGCACACTTCACTTTCAGGGCCCTGAGCTCAGGAGAACTTGATTTTCTCTAACAAGTCGCTGTGTGTGAGGTTTTGGCTTGATGTCTTGGCCTGGAATAAATGTAAAAGTCTGCTCGGAGACTCCACATTACCAGCCGGCCTGAAAAAAAACCTGGCTCTCTCTATGGCCTGACACCCATCAGATATCGTCAGAGCTCTGGCTGGGATTGCAGTCTGAGCAGAGGCAAGAGCTGGTTTTTCTGATGCATTTCTGGGAATAACCAGGCCAAGTTGAAATAGACGAGATGTATTTTACAAGCAAGTTAGCTTTACCGTGATTGTGTCCGGCAAGAAATGTGGGTGGAGGAGAAAAGGGTGGTGACTCTGTGGAGAACTGTGATGTCAGCCTCTGCGGCCTTAGCTATGTGTGAGCCTTGCCAGGTTCTGTGTCCCTCTAGCTTTCTCTCCAGTGTCTGGCCAGCTGACATTTCCAACTTTCTGACAGTGCCCATCCTCTGATTTCTCCAACCTGAAGCTGAAATATACAAGCGAACAACCTCAGAGAGACGACCGCTACAGCTCACGTACCACTAACCTACATGCCTGCAGCTATGGAGGTTAACTCAAGAATTTGCCAAAATGCTACACAGCATGACTAAACACTCAAAGCCCTGTCCTCAACTTACTGCCCAAAGGTTCCAGCATGAATCCAGAACCCTAACTGCTTATAGCATGTGTGCCAAATATTTACCGCGAGCTGTCTCTTCCATACCTGATGGCTACCGTCTATACACTGGGTAGAGCAGCAGCTCTCAACCTGTGGGTCACAATGCCTTTGGGGGTTGAATGACCCTTTCACAGGGTTTGCCTAAGACCATGAGCAAACACAAGTGCATTAAAATTCCTGACAGTAGCAAAATGACAGTTATGAAGTAGCAATGAAAGTAACGTGATGGTTGGGGGTCACCGCCCATGAGGAACTGTATTAGAGCCTTCCTGTGTTAAAGGAAGGCTTAGAAGAGGCTTAAGAGTCTTGATGCCTCCTGAAAGGAGATACTCTGGTGCTTATCGTGTACTCAGCGACTGTAATGGCGGCTGTCGTGAAAAGCACTAATACAAGATGTGAGGGTGAGTTACCACCAGGTCTCAGAACTGTCCCTATGATCTGCTTCCAAAGACAATGGGTCCAAACATCAGAACCTGGTTTCCCAGAAGAGACACCAGCCAGGGTTGCGCTCGAGTCTCACTGGAAGGAGCCTTTCGTATTACAAGAACCTAGAGAGTCTTCAATAGAACTGCATGAGGTACCACATGGCCCTGGACGACTTACCAGAATAACTGGGTAATCTTCCCTCGGGTGTCACGCTGTGCAGCTGTCTCAGTCCCACTGCACAACATCCGGAAAGCGCAAACTGGCCCAGAAAGGTGATGCCTGGGTCTGACTGGGGCTTACTTGATCTTTTTAGCTGGTTCGAGATAGGTAAGTGGACGCCATGGCTTCAAGGGAGCCCTGGGTGTTGTGTACCACCCTCACCCAGGAACTCTCACAAGCTCCCTGGGCAGTTTCATCCTCCTGACTCGTAAACCTTTTTAAATCTTCACTAACTTGGCAAACACCTCCACAGGGATCAGACAACAAAACTGTACAAACAAGAGTCATCAGAAGAACCTGCTGAGGTGTGGCTGGGCATCCTACAGATCTGCAGATTCCGGGGAAAAGGGAGGAAGGAGAAGAAAGGACTGAGAAAACGCCTCCGAGGTGCTACCATCAAAACAACAGAGAGGAGTCTGGGGAAACAAGTGAGTTAGCAGGTTCCACTGGCTCTTATTCATGAACTCGGCTGTGCTCCTTACCCATGGATTTTATTTTTACTACGCAGTTTCTTACCAAGAAGTTAATAGATTTCATTTCTCTGGTTCAATTCACTCACCCATCCACTAGTCACTTGCAAAGGCACCAGATATTGCTTTTTCTTTTGCTTTATTTTATGTGTATGAGTACACTGTCGCTGTCTTCAAACACACCAGAAGAGGGCACCAGATCCCATTACAAACGATTGTGAGCCATCATGTGGTTGCTGGGAATTGAACTCGGGACCTCTGGACGAGCAGTCAGTGCTCTTAACTGCTGAGCCATCTCTCCAGCCCCAGCACTGAATATTTCTAATGGAAAAACTTCTAAATATATGAGTACACGCCTGAAAAGCGTCTTCTGCATGCCCTACAAGAATGTCCATCCTTTTCTGAGAGGAGAATTACGATTCCCCAGCAATGAACTTCCTGGTTGGTTATCAGTCCTGAAATCATATGCATATGAACAACACTAAACAGATACGGCAGGTTGTGTGTGTGTGTGTGTAAAACATTAACAATTAAAGAAGAGGCCGTGAATCTCAGGGGGTTGGTGCTGGGAGGAACTGGAAGAAGGAAACGTAAAGGAAAGATGGTATAATTACATTTTAATTTTAAATATTTTTAACAGAATGCCTAGTCTAGCAGTGATGGTACTAGGAGAGAATAGTAAAATGAAATGTCTCTTTAGAGGAATCAATAAAATATTTTTATTAGAAACTAAATAAATGCACTAAGATCTAAGTCATATACTAATAAGAACCGATCTCAAAATGTGTAGTAGTGAATCAATTCAGTTACAGAATTATACACACATTTACATAAGACTGTAAATATACAAAATGCTACTACCTGTTGTTGGCAGGTCTTCACAAGGATAACAAAATACAATTAGTGATCTAATCACTCACACTAAGTGTAAGACAGTCACTCCTCTGGAGACGAGGGGAATAGTGCAGAGACTAAACAGGGAAAACTCAACTTCTGAATGGCATCTCTTAGAAGTTTTTGTTGTTGTTGTTGTTGTTGTTATTGTTTTTAGCTAAATCAAACAATAACTATGTCAGTTCACCAGACCAATGGTGGCTATGTATTGATACAAATGCATAGTCAAATGGATATTTTCTCCAGGAAAAAAATTCCTACATAAGGGAAATATAATGAGAAAAATATCCCATACCAAAAGTCCATTAAAAAAAAAAACAGGCATACCAATAAATATGAGTCCTAGTTAGAGAAAATTTAAAAGTGCAGGGACTTGAGCAGAAAAGAAACATCATACTGCAGGATTTTAAAAGAGACAACTTAAAGCTGTCAGTTCTCTACAGAGCTTTTAAGTAATTTCAGTTCTAATCAAACCTTCACTTGGATTTACTGGTGAGGGACAAAAACAGTTCCGTTCTTGTTCTGTATCAGAGCTGATCTGAGACAAGCGCCTTGGGATCTTGTTACAATGTAGATTCTGACCTAGGAACTCTCCGCTGAGCCCCAGACTTCCTTCCTAATGAGCTCCACGGTACCAGGCTACCTACCAGCCTAAGAGACAGACAGTAGCAACGGTGTAGAAAGTAAATGTTGGAGAAATGAGCAAGAAGTCTTGCATGAGGACCATCAGCTCTGAGGGGAGAGAAAGCATGTCACGGTGCTTCAGTAATTAAAAAACAGTCAAATGGGTTTAAGAGATGGCGCAATGAGAAAGAGCAATGGCTGTTCTTCCAGAGGACCTGGGTTCAATTCCCAGCACCATCGTGGCAACTCAAAACTATAACTCCAAATTCAGGGGATCCAATGCCCTCTCCTGGCTTCCGAGGGCACTAGGCACCAACACAGTATGCAGACAAAACATATACATGTAGAAAATAAATCATTTTTTACTTTTTTATTGGGGGGGGGGTCAAGAAAGGGTTTCTCTGTATAGCCCTGGCTATCCTGGAATTCACTTTGTAGACCAGGTTGGCCTCGAACTCAGAAATCCATCTGCCTCTGCCTCCTGAGTGCTGGGATTAAAGGTATGCGCCACCACGCCCGGCTTCATTTTTGACTTTAAAAACATATTTAAAATGACAAAAAAAGTAGACAGCTCATTTTAAATAACAGTAATGGACTGTTTTTTATTAAGTGTTTGACTAGCATCTGGATGGGACTCCTCCTCCTTTTCTTGTTTTGTTTTGTTTTTATTTTAAGATAGGGTCTCTATAGCCCTGGCTATCTTGGAACTCACTGTGTAGACAATGCTGGCCTGGAACCCCACCTGCTTCTGCCTCTCAATTGCTGGCATTTGGCACCAAGCCCAGCATGTAACAATCCCGACCACCAGAAACAGGTACGGAGACTAGAAACATATGGTTAAAGAAAATACAGACTAAGAAAAATGTTCAAATTACCTCATAATCTCTGAAGGCTCTATCATATTAAGTAGTATGAGTTCTACATATCAGACAAGTCCCGTCGGGCCAGAGTCCAGGGAGATAAGTTTTGAGTCCACAGACAAGAACTATTTTATAACTGATGCTTCTTAACCATAAAATAGATTGCTTCATTGGTTTCTCACTGTGGTGTTTTTTTAATGAGATGTCACTCAGAAGTCTCAGGCATTTGGATACCTGTTCCTCAGTTGGTGGCTATTTAGGAAGGATTAGAAGTGGCCTTACTAGGGGAAATATGTCACTGCAGAGGGGGCTTTGTGGCTTCAAGAGACTCCCACCATTTCAAGTTAGCACTGTCTGCTTCCTGTCTGTGGCTCACAGTGTGAGCTCTCAGCTGTCCCTGCTGCTGTGCCTGGTGTCCTGCTTCCCCACCAGAACAATAAGGAGCTCCAGTTTCATCTCCTATGATTCCTCGGACTCATGATCCCCAAATCAACCCTTCCTTCCCTACGGTGCCTTAGTCATGCATTAGAGAAAAGTGACTAACACACCCATAACTGAGGATCCGCAAGAGGCTGACTGGCCACGTCAGAGGTCTCACAAATGAAATTTCTTTAAGGGAAAGCCTACAGGTGCTAAGCACCTACCACCCTAAGAACAGAAGCAGTGTTTACTACAGTTCGGCAAAGGGATCGATCGATACTCATTATCATCTTCCAATGGATAGAGTCAACAAACATTAAGCAACTAACACCAAATGACCACCTTGCCCTCTATTAGGTAAGCCAAATAAAATATACCTGCTACTCCGCCCTGAGGCCTGATGGCCTCGTTAAAGAAGGCGAAGCAGGGCCCATGTCCTGCTCAAGGTTTCTCCCACATAACTCATTTTGCTAGAACTGCAGTGATTGCAGTCAACACTAGGAAACACTCTAGAGAATCTAGGATCTAGGAGCAGAAAGTCCTTGCATGGTGATGGGTTAACACCTGTAGAATGTGAGTGCAGAGTGGGAGTAAGGAATTGTTAGAATGGATGAGGGGTTTTTAAGGCAAATTACCAGTGTAGTAATTTTAATCTACTAATAGTATTCAAAACCTGAATTATCCCTGCCTCCAAAGACACTCTGAAATGGTGATCGATTTGACCTGAAAACTCAAACTACATTGCAAATGTAACAATTCTATCCATTTACCTCCTTAAATTATTTCATTCATTTATTAACTACCTTATAAAATATACTCTTGGAGAGAATAAATCAAAACTGACAAAAAGTAGACCTCTTCTAAATTTCCATTTTACAGAGGAAACTTAAATGGACCAATTTCAATAGAAGCTGATCTCATTCTAGCCTCCGTGGAGATTCCATACAATCCCTCCCTAAGTAGCAGAATGCTACATGTGTAAGCACCATTACATTCTAAAAATAAAATCCTCCAAATGCATGATAGAGCTTAAAAGTCAACATTTTGACATAATCAAAATGCTGACAACAGAAATAAAGCATTGGGCATAAGAGGCAGAAACTTCGATAAGCAACTGTGGTTTTGAAAAAGGAAAAATTTGAAAATCTTATTTTAAAAAAATCACAGCACATGGTTTTAAAATAGCAGGAGAGCATAGACAGCCTGAGACGGGAGTCTGGGACCAGGTCACAGACAACAGGTAGACCCGGGACATACCACAGCCCATGACATACCGCAGTCCGAAGGCATCGGTGCTGCAGAAATGGAGAAGATAACAGATGTATCTGAGCCTGTGAATAAAAATGGGTATCTTCCAATCAGAGAGCTTCCTTCCAATGGAATATCCGGGAGGTCCTCTATGGTCATCTTCTAGAAAACCACCTGTAATGGGGAAAGCAAAAATCAGAAGGCATTTCTCCTTCAATAGTGTGTATTAGAATTAGATGACGGCCTGCAGTCACAAAAGTCCTGACAGACTCCTGTAGCCTGACATGTTTAATGTCTGAGCAAGCATTGTTTAAGAACTCTGCATCACTTCCTACCATCCTAGGTACCATCGGCAGCCCAGGTATTGTCAAAGCTTGGGAAACATCAATTATAATTACTTTTTTAAAATTAACTTCATGCTAAGAGATGAAAACCTTGTTACAAGGCTGAGCTAATCCAAACGGGCAGCATTAAAGGATACAGCGGCCCCATCGCCTGACCTTAGTTAACTTCACAAAGCAACCCAGGTTCCACCATTCACTACTGGAGCCCATGCCTCCAGTTTGCATATTGCTATTATTTTATGCTATCCCAGAAAACACTGTTGAAAATTAATCATTTCACTTTCACAAATGTAAGAGATCCCTGAGACTGTCCCACTTAACAATGTGGGGTCTCTTTACTCCATCTTGACTGAAGGAATTCTGTAACCTTAAAAGGTACCAAACTCAAAATAGCCTCTTTCAGAAAACATCAGTATGCAAAAGAAATTTATTCTAAATTAGACCTGTTTTATGCCCAGTCTGTATCTCAGAAATAATGTAGAAAGCAAAGAAAATGCTAACTGAAGCTCAATTATAGAGCTAAAAGCTTAGTTTTTTTTATTCTGTTCTAAAAGATTATGAATCCCTTTTATTTTTAGATATAAACAAGACCAAATGATTTTAGAATATATTCAAAACAGTTTTAAAAAAAAAGGTAATTAGTAGCTTAATCTAGGAGGAAACCTACCACAGTATGATTCCACATGTGCTGTCTACCATTTGTGTAATGAACATATGCTGGCTAGTTTCAAGTCAGCTTGGAAAAAAAGAAAGTCTTTTGTAAAGGACATTCAATTGAGAAAATGCCTCTAACAGACTGGTCTGTAGGCAAGCCTGTGGTGCATTTTCTTGATTGATGAGTGACAGGAGGGTCCAGCTCATGGTGGGTAGTACCATCCCTGGGCTGGTGGTCCTGAGTTCTCTAAGAAAGCAGACTGAGCAAGCCATGGGGAGCAAGCCAGTAAGCAGCATCCTTCCATGATTCTACATTAGCTCCTGCCTCCAGGTTCCTGCCTGAAATAACCCTTTCTTTGCCAAGTTGTTTTTGATCATGATGTTTCGTCACAGCAACAGAAACACTAACTGAGCCACATCTTAACTAACTGGATCACCTTGACCAACCCACTCAGCTGCAGGGGAACAGTCACTTGGAACTAACTGGTTTCCTTCCCACTTAACCAGACCTTTTTCCTCTGGGAGCAGGAGCCAGCAGGAACAGTAGGCTTTCTTATGTCTTAAAGACTATAAACACTTATTTACACGGGAATGTTATACATTAAACAAACTAGCCTAGTTCTTACTATATTAAAGGAATCCCAATTTTTTTTTGGGGGGGGGGGAAGGAAGTAGCCCTGAAATTACTTGCTACCCAATACATGGAATCTTTTGCCATTAACCTTGCCACATAACCAGGAACAACAAACGATTAGAGCTAAATAGCAGTGCTGATCTTCATTATCAAGGCCCAAAAGGAAGGTACCACTAAGACATCTTCTTTCTACGTATCACATTCACCCCACCCCCACCCCAATCTATGGGTTTCTACTTGCAGACCCCTGTTTGCTTGGTAATAAATCTGAGTAAATATTCTCCACAGTAGGTAGGAAGTTCCCTTTAGAGCCAAAAACAAAAACATAACCTAATAAACCTCCATTATGGTTACATACAAAAGGCCCTGTCCCAGACGCTTCAGAGATTACAAAAACGAGCGACTGATGGGCCGTGGGTCTCGGGTGGCTTATGTTTTTAAAATGAAATATCATTGATGAGCACAGGTTTTGAAATGGAAGAGGATGTGTTCCCATCAGTGAGCACCAGGAAGATTTGCCTCCAGAGCTTCAGAGAGTCAGAGCATATCCTGAGCTAAGCCTCAGAAGAAACAAACATAAAACAAAAACAAACGGCCTGCTGTAGGGTATGTAGCTGGAAGGGCAGGCAGATGTAAAGCTAACTCTGTTTGGGGTTTATAGTGGTTTTGGTTGGTTGGTTGGTTTTTTTGGTTGGTTGGTTGAGTGGGTGGGTGAGTGGTTAGTTAGCTGGGTTGGTTGGTTGGTTGGTTGGTTGGTTGGCTGGTTTTCTGTTTGGTTGTTTTATTTGATAGGTTGGTTGTTTTTGTTTGTTTGGTTGGTTGGTTGGTTGGTTTTTTGGTTGTTTGTTTGGTTGTTTGGTTGGTTGGCTAGCTGGTTGGTTGGTTGGTTGGTTGGTTGATTTTTTTGGTTGGCTAGTTGTCTGGTTGGCTAGTTGGTTGGCTGGTTTTTTGTTTGGTTGCTTGTTTATTTGTTTGGTTGCTTGGTTGCTTGGTTGGTTGTTTTTTTTTATTTGGCTACTTGTCTGGTTGGCTAGTTGGTTGGCTGGTTTTTTGTTTGGTTGCTTGTTTATTTGGTTGGCTGGTTGTTTGGTTGGTTGGTTTTGTGGTTGGTTGGTTGGTTGGTTTTTTTGTTTGTTTGTTTGGCTGGTTGGTGTTTTGTTTTGTTGTTGCTTTGGGAGTTTTCAAGGGGGAGATAGCTACTCTCGTTCTTAACTGGGCAAAGCAAACAAACAAAACCATTCGATTCCATAAGCACCAGGACACGCCAAGAGACAGGCATGCTTCAAGTAGTGTTTTGGGAAGAGTAATCTCACCGTAACCACACTTTTGGGACTTGTTTTCTAGACTCTTAATTTGTCAGCAAAGTGATAAAACAAAATTGCTTACTGTGGTCCCCAGAGTACCTTTCATTTCCTGCAAATTGTCAAGACTCTTAAAGACTAGAACTGCATGTGGGACTGGAAAGAGAGCTCAGTAGGTAAACCTGAGCAAGTGTCAGGACTGGAGTTCTGACAACACACACACACACACACACACACACACACACAAACCCTCACAACCCACATTAAAGTGGGGAGAGCACAGTGACCCACCTGTAATAATAACACTTGGGAGGTAGAAACACAAATACCCCAAACCAGGATGGTTCCCTAGACCAGACAAATCAAACCAGGATGGTTTCCTAAACTAGACAAATCAAACCAGGATGGTTCCCTAGACCAGACAAGTCAAACCAGGATGGTTCCCTAGACCAGACAAATCAAACCAGGATGGTTTCCTAGACCAGACAAATCAAACCAGGATGGTTCCCTAGACCAGACAAATCAAAATCTCAGGGTTCAGCAAGGGAACCCCTTGGTGAGTTGCCTTGGTAAAAAAAAAAAAAAAGTAGAAAAGTATGGAGGAAGACAGCTGACATCAACCTCTGGCCTACACACATATATGTGGACATGTACACATATGTACACACACATACTAAATTCTCCAGACTTTCAGGTGTCTGGGAATCCTATCTTATTCCATTAACTCAAACCACTTCTGAGTAAAAGCATACGATCGTGTCTCCAACCCCTCATGCTTCTCCAAGGAGCCTGAGCCTGCCTTGACATATCAGCAATAAGAAACACCAAGCAACTTCTGCAGAGAAGTGTGGGGGTGTCGGGGCTCCCAAGAGAACCAACCAAAGAGAAGACAGTATTTCTGTGATGCTGAGGGTTGAACCCACAGCCTCACATATATCATATCAGGCAAGTGCTCTACCACTGAGCTACACCCCAGCCTTTCTATCCAATGTGCTTGATAGCTATTGATAGCTTGAATCTATGGATCAAGAGCTCCATACTGGAGTTTCTTCACTAACAAGGAGCCCCAGGCTGTGTCCACATTTCCAAGAATCACCGTCACATCATCCAGTTTCCCATAGCAGTAGGTTGTGCTGTTTATTTTCATGGAATTCCAAAATATAAGTATTTGTATTTTACAAACACAGACTTCAATGATCCTTCTATTTAATACCTATAAAACATCTGTCCACTCACCACACATATGTTACAAGTATGTGAGCCTCTATTTTCATGAGACTTAAAAACAAACCTAAGCAAATAAGCATGAAAAAGCACCACCCTAAGGACCCTTTCATTTGCTACAAACAAAACACTGGAAAAGCAGCCTTGAGCCCTACACGGAATATCAGATACCCGCCCTCAAGGAGTTCCATCACGATTCCAATAAATACTGTTTCTCATTAAGTCCTAAGCTGTGCATTCCAAAGATAAAGAGTTAGGCACTCGCCCTCCTATAGATACTAGCCCAGGGCTAGATAGCTACCAGAAACACAAATACTGTACAATTAGTAATCTGATTGACAACAGCTGGTTATAATGCAGACAACGAGATAAGACAGCCTAGGATTTCTAAGGATTTCTGATAATTAGGGACTGGATGACCACCTAGGACATGTGGCTAGCTACAAGTGGCTTTTAAATTGCCCAGTTGGTCTAGCTCAGAGTTTCTTAATACTGAGGGCTGGGAAGGGGATGACATACAATTAAATATGGAATGTCACACACACACAAAAAAAATGGCAATCAGAAATAATTCAGGTTTCCAAATGCACAGTCCCCTAAGAATAATACAAATTCAAATGCATATTGTATCTGGGGTATTTCAGCCAGTGCTTACAGCGTTATCATGTGACCTCACTGCGGCCTTGGCTCTGAACACACAGTGTTCACTGAACATGTGGACATGCCATTCAGTGCCATCTGATACTGCTCCACTCACCAGATGCAAGACCAGGTGTATGATGTCATGGGTTGCCGTGTTTACAAAGTATTCTGCTCTTACAGAAATGTAATGCTTTAATTACGGAAAACAAAGACTTTTAATAAGTTTCCATTGTCGTTCCTCAGCGTGTACGCATCAAATTAGCATATTTTAGAATTAGATTTTGTTCCAATGTTGATTTCACTAATTGCTGTTTGTGTTCTAAATTTATTTAAAAAAAAAAAATCACATGCCTTTAGTCCCAGTACTTAAGACAGAGGCAAGCAGATCTCAATGTGTTCATAGTTAGCCTGGTCTACAAAGTGAGTTCCAGGACAGCCAGAGCTACACAGTGAGACCTTGCCAATAAATACATAAATAAATAACTTCTTAAAAATATTAAAATTCATTGACACTCACGAGATGGCTCAGCAGTTAGGAGCACCGCCTACCAGGTTGGGTTCCCACCACCTACATGGCAATTCCAGTTCCAAAGGACCCAACACCCTCTTCTGAACTCTGTAAGCACCAGGCACGTTCATACATGCAAGCAAAACACTCATGCATATAAATTAAAAATAATTTTTTTTAAAACTCATAAATTAATTCTGGTTTTAGATTCAGACAGAATTTCCAACAACTTCTGAAAGGGTCCTAATTATACATGTATTTATTTGTGTATATTTATAATATTTTCCATTTATATTCATATAAAACAGCACTGTCAGCACTATACATCAGTTTTATAAAATGCTGAAGATGTTCCATACCCTGTAGTACCAAGGGTCCGTCCAACTTACATATAAAATTGACAACCAAATCCTCTTCAGCATGCAAATTTGTTTTCATCTTTAAATAGCAAAATCATATGTATATCTTTGTTTCAAGATAAATATATGACTTCTTGTCAATAAATGTTTGATTTGTATACCTATTTTATTTACCTGGGACTGTATGATAGACCCTGCTTTAGCTCTATCTGAATGTTCAGAGGGTCAGTTTGCACGTGGCTAACCAGAAAGACATTTCATCTACGGACATTCCCCTGACCAGCACTGAAGGAAAGCAGTCTAGCTCACTCTTCAGAGAACAAACAACTTTCAGATGCCTGAAATGAGAAAGTCTGATGTGCCAAGCAAGCTTGCAGCAGCATAATTATAAATAATTAAGAGGACGGTCAGACTAAAAGCAGCCAGATGCTTAAAGGGTTTTAGCTAGAGACAGAAGTTGATTCTGTCAGCTCAAGCTCACTAATACGTATTTCAAACCTTCAACTGTTATAAGCAAACTGATACCACTATAATCATCGCTTTTTTAAAAGGCCTTGTTGTTGGGATTGTATCTGAGAAACAGGCGAGTGGAAAGAAGTCCAAGGAACAATGCAGTGTCCTAAAGCTACAAAACAGATATAAACACTTTGGTTGTGTCAAGAGTCAATCTTTGAGCCTAAATAATGGTTAACAAATGAAAGTGTTACCCCCCCCCCCCAAATGCATCATATTTATGTTCAAATGAAACCAGGATAGATTTGCATCGGCAAAATGTAGAAAGCTGGAATCCGGCCATTTCCAAGTCTCTGCTCTCCTTCCAGTCTCTGCGTCCTACGCCACCCGCTCTGCTGCCCCACAGTCAACTTAAACTGTGCCGCAGACTCACTGACAAAGGTCAAAGCAAGAGTCGACTGCAACCAAGTATTTGATGAAGGTCTCCACTGAGGAACACGCTTCAGAAGAATTTCAAAGGCACTGTTTTTACGCTATGCTAAGGTACGATGTACCTACCCACAGTGCAGCCTGGTACAGTCACCAAGTTACTGTCCCACCTCACAGCTGTAACTAAGAACCAGTTCATCTAATCCTTGCGGTTCCGCAAGCACGGGACAGGTCTCACTGGGCTCCCACCCTCCTGCAACTTCTCAAGGCGAATTAGTATGAAGGAATCTCAGAGCAGCAAGGCGAGGCGAAGCCAGTTCAGTTTGGAACACGCATGGCCACGGGTTTCTTAATGATCTAAGTCGGAGGAGGATGCGAATGAGAACATGATGAGCCAAGCTTATGAGAACCCACCAGGGTGCGCAGCCCCACGCGTGGGAGATACTCCGGGGTTCCGGGGAGCGCGGGCCTCAGCCGGGCACCCATCTCAGCCGGAGAGCAAGCGACACAAGCACCCACTTCTCCGCCCGCCGGGCCGCGTCCTGGGAGGCCTCCGGGCAGCTCGGTGGGGCCCGCACCGCCAACCGCCTAGCGGCCGGCCCTCCCGGCCTCCGGGTCCCGCCGCCCCCCAGCGTCCCGCCACCTGCCTGCTCCGGGTCCCCGAGGAGCGCCGGCTGCGGACGCGGGGCGCAGAGGCCAGGCGCAGGGGCGGGCGGGCGCGCTCCCGCCCTCCCGCAGGGGTCCCGTGGCTGCCGCCGAGCCTCCAGCCGGGCAGCAGCAACCCGCCGCCTTCCACGCCGCGCGCGCCGGAACCGGGCCCCCCACGCGGGTCGGCGCGCGCGCAGTGCAGCCGCCTGGGCTGCGCGCAGGCCTCGGCCCTGGGCCCGGCGCACGCGCCTGCGCTCGCTCGCCTCCTGCTTGCGCCCCCTGTGCCCCCAACAGGAGGAAGGTCTGGCGGCGGCTGCACCTGCTGTGCCCAAACTCACAGTCCAGTGGCCTTTCCCAGAGCCCCTGCGGTGCCATGCACAAATGGGGATCTGTCCAGAGAGGCACAACCAGGCTCTAAAAGGAACCTTGGCTGGCCAGGATGGTGATTTGGGGCTGCAGCAGGCACACCCTCCTCTTGCATGGTCTTAGTTGGCCCTATTTGCCACCCCCCTTGCTTTCTAGCATCCTGGGCTGGAAGAGTTCCCACCTACAGCATCTGGTAGGCAGAGACCACATCTCACCCATGCATAGGGAGGCCATGTATGGCCTAGGGTAAGATCCGTCAGTCAATTATCTGTTTCCAGGTCCTGCTGTGAAAACCCCTCTCAATACCCAACTGAGCAATTACAAAGGAAGTGTGCCAGCCAAAGGGAAGAAATGAATAGTCACAGGGCACACTTACACATTCCTTAGTTTTCTGCTCCCTCCTCACCTACCTCATACTTCTCATCTCTTCCATCTTCTCATAACCAGAAAGAAGTGACATTGAAACCCTAGCAGATGTGGGCGCTGGCATTTCTAGTTCTTCCCCATGCTGCAGAAAGGTGTTGGTCTTTAATAGGGAGAGCTAAATGTGACTGACAAGTTTGTAAACTTGAGTTAAGGATGTCACAGCCAAGCTCTTCGAGGCCTCACAAACTGTAACCCTGTTGGTGTTTCTTCCCTATCGTGTGGTAACTAACTTGTTGAGAGACCATATGAATGGATGTCCATCAGCATCTCTGCCAGCCCAGAGGTAAGTGCACACCACACCCCAGAGCACTTTTCCAGTTCGAACTGTTGGCTCTGGAGGCTAGGAAAACAAACACAAATACTTTCTCCTTGCTAGAGTCCTCACAACATTCTCCCACCAAGTGACTCTACTTGGATACTCGGAAGAAGAAGGAACTCGCTAACTCTTAAGGTAGCTTAGACTAGCCTTTGGCAAAACATCCTTCCTTGGGAGCTAAAATCTAGGGTTGTTTCTGCCATGGATGTTGTCAAAGAACATCTAACTCCAGTTCAAGAGAGAACAATGAGCATTCTCTGTCTCTCAGGCCGTTCGTCGATAGTGCAGTTGGGACCCTACTCACCAGCCGGTTGAAGGACTCCTCGGAGTGCATCCTGGCTTGTCTTGAGCCTTTCTAAATGAGATTCTCAGAATGGAACGGCGACCTGGTAAGTACCGAGACGAGCCTGCCACCTCTGCCTACCTCTTGAGCTTCTACTAACTCAACCCAAGATATCCAAATAGTTGTTTGAGGCGGTCAGAGCACAGTGGAGAACTGGGTGGGGCACAGGGCCAACTAAAACTCAGGGTGCTTATGCAGTACTAAATTCCACCATCCCACACCCCTGGGCAGCTGCCAGGTTCTCTTTCCCTGCAGACTCTTGTCTTCATGCACTCTTGAGGATGGTAATGTAACACAGATGCTTATCCCTCCCTCGGAGGACACCACACACACACACACACACACACACACACACACACCCCTTTCCCTGTTTTTCTCACACCCAATTCTTGCCTAACCCACCCACCTCCTCAGCTGGCTAAAAGAGAAAGCAATTTGCCTTTTGTTGGCTCTAAGTGCCACTGAAACACGGAAACCCATAAGGATCTGTTGTAACAGGAGCTGCTGGTGATATTTTCCGAGCGACACAGTTTACTTTTATTGCTTTTTTTTTTAAAGTATCCACCAAGATACCACTATTAGTAGGTGATGGGGTGTGGCAAGCTGAGTGGTACTAAGCTATAATGAAGATCTCTGTTAGAACCAGCCAGACTACTGGCTCTTCCTGCTACACCCAACATACACAGTACACAGGCAAATTCCAGGGACAACAAGTCACCAGGGAGAGTCTGCCACTCACTTAGCTGCCTTTATTCCAAAACCTGAAACTACTCCTTGGCCATCAGGAACACAAGCCCTTGTTGTTGGGCTATTCCCTGGCACATACACACACACACATATCACACAATGTTTTGCAGCTAGGTCTTGCCAATTTAATAACAAGGAAATGGGACAATTATATAGGGTCAAAATTTGGAGTTTGAACTAGCCATTGGAATGGCGAGGCAAATGGACTATAATCCATCACAGGTGCTGAGAAGAATATCACAATGAAACAAAGTGCCACAAAGAGACAGCATCCATCGACGATCAGTACCAAAGAGAAGAGGAGGCGTGGCCAACTTTCTACTATACAGAACACTACCCATAATAAAATTTGTCTCCAATACAAATGAAGTGGAACAGAAGATACAGTAAATATGATCTGAAAGTCTCTCAAGACATTGTTTGGCATCACCTACATAAAATATCCTTGTAGCGATTGGGGAGGGCCCAGAGATGCCTGAATGATGAGCAGGGAATCACTCAGAAATTCAGACATTGCTCGTCCTCACTCCGCGCATTGGGCATCATTTGGTATCATTCAGGGAGAAGAGAGAGACTCACTTTCCCAAAGTGAGTACATGAGAGACAGTCTTCTGGGAAAGCCAGGCGGATGGGAACTCAACCAGCAGGGATGCTTACAGCACTTAGCCGAACCCGAACTCGCAAAGTCTTCCTCTCTACTGTATTCACAGGCAACGGGACTCTCTGCCTGGAACACCCAAAGAAAATCAGCGCATTGTTAGAAGGAATTAGTTCAGCAAGACGTCCAAATACAAGATCAATTTGTAAAATCCAACCGTTTACATCAGCAGCAAATAAGCAGGAAGGAGACAGTGAGACACGTCTCATACTCACAGCATCTGGGGTTAACCTAACAACTTTTCAGAACTTTATGGAGAAGCTCTTAAAACTCTATTAAAGGACATTAAAAAAAAAAAAAAAAAAAAAAAAGACTGAACAGATGAAGAAATAGGCCATTGTCGGGATGGCTTCACACTGTCAAAATGTCAAGCTGATCTCTAGACTCAGTATTTGGTTATAACTAAAATTTTAAGGTGTTCAATAAACATAAAATACGTAAGACAAATATAACTTTAAATAGGACAAATGTCTAAAAGCAAGACCAAAAGAAGGAGATTTGCTATACTAGAAATTATGTCTTTACTATATCATAATAAAAATTATTGGATGCTGCTCTAGAAATAAACAGAAAAATGACCTAGAAGGTAGAGCCCTGGATAAGCATGTCCTTGGTATACATAAAAGTGATACCACAGCCAATGATTTGAAAAAATATGAATTATATATAGGACAGAGTTAGTCAAACAGTCTTATTTAATAATGGAAACAAAAAGGAAAAGAAAGTGAGGGAGATGCTGGAAATCTGCTGTAAGAATGTATTCCTAATGCACACTGGGCTCCCGGGGGCACAAGTGAACTTGTTATGCTGGAGGGCCTGGGGTCAGTGACAGAGATGATGGAGGAAATGCCGTAGAACAACTTCATCTGTTCCTATCAGGAAATAGGACTAACAAAGAACCATACACATTTGTAAATCCTTACAAAATTCCTCCACTGAGTGGCCACAGGTAACCTCCAATAAAAAGAAGTGGAGAGACACAGCTCAGCAGTCAAAAGTGCATTCTGCTCTTGCAGAAGACCTGAGTTTGGTCCCTGCATCCAAGAAAGACCAGCTTACAGCCGCCTATAACTCTAGCTCCATCAGATCCAATGCCCTCTTCAGGCCTCGGTGGGTACTGCACCATGCATATACCCAAATGCAGATACACATTTCAAGATACTTTTTTAAAAAGAAAAATGAAAAGATGTGACAAACTGAAAGAAGTTTGTGACATGTATAAACATAGCTAGGAATTAGTACCTAAAGCAACAAAAATCAGTCGAAAAACTAACAAAAAAATGAGGAAAGGGTAACAGTAGACAGTTGACTGGGGATGTGTCTTGGTTTCCTTCCCTGTTGCTGTGACAAAATACTTTGACAAACACAACTTAAGAGGGAAAGGAGTTATTTTAGCTCACAATTCAAAGATCCATCATCCCAGGGAAGTCAAGGCAACAGAGCTTGAAGCAGCTGGTCACATGACATCCCACTCAAGAAGTAAGAGATGAATGCTGACACTAGCTCCCTTTCTCTATTTTAGAATCTACTGCCTGGAGAATGGCTCTGCCCACAGGTAGGTAGGCTCTCCCACATCAGTTAGCATCTTCAAGATAGGCATGCCCTGTAGGCATCTTGTAGGCATGCCCAGAGACCTTGCCAAGCAATTCGAGATGCTATAGGATAGAAAATTAACATGGTGGCTGAGAAAAGGCCTCCTTAAGATTGGGCTGTAGGTAAGCCTGAAGAGCATTTTTTTTATTATTGATAATTTATGTGGGAGGGGCCCAGACCACCATGGTCAGTTCCACCCCTTGGCTGGTGGCCCTGGGTTCTATAAGAAAGCAGGCTGAGCCAATGATGAAGTGCAAGCCAGAAAGCAGCATCCCTCCACAGCTTCTGCATCAGCTCCTGCCTCCTGGTTCCTGCCCTGCTTAAGTTCCTGCCCTCACTGCTTTTGATGATGAACTGTGATATGGAACTGGGAGGGAAATTAACCCTTGCCTCCCCAAGTTATCTTTCAACCTGGTACCATCACAGCAACAATAACCCCAACAAAGACACACAGGCTATCTAGACTGTCCAAAGAAAAGCCCAGAATGACAAGCAGTGGGATGGGCAAGAAATAAAAACAATCACAAAATGTCCAGGAAGTGGGTGGACTTAGAATGTATAAGTCACCCTGTCTCAGAAAGAAAGAAAAAATAAACCACATGTTCTCTCTCTCTCTCTCTCTCATGGATTCTAGCCTACAATGTATGCATGTATGTGTGTAAATAAATGTACTGTGGGCACAGTATAGGAAAAAGAAGGATGCCCAAGGAAGAGTGATATCAGGCCATGAAGAAGGACTGACTGTAGTGGTGAAGATGATATAGAACTAGTTGTTTTTCTAGTTTTAACTCCTGTGGTTTTTCTGTGTGTGTGTGTGTGTGTGTGTGTGTGTGTGTGTAAGTATGTGTGTCTGTGTGTTGAATTCATGCATAAAAATATAACTAAAAGTTAAAGTATAAAAGTGATATATAGAGATAGGCTTTTCCCTGTCAGAGGCAAAAAGGCATAAAGATTATTCCCCCCCCCCCAAAAAAAAAAAAAAGATTATCCCAAATGTTGGCAAGGATATGGAAACCTCCTGCACGATTGATGGGTATTTAATGAGAGACACACACTCTGTAGCACAGGGTAGCAGCACTGAGTGTAGTCGAGACACACTGCTATGTATACCTCAGAGAATCCCCTAAGGGCTTCTCGGTGGGGTTTCCAGGAAGGCAGTCTTTCACAGGATGATCTGTCTAATCCTTGCCTGGATAGCATCCCTCTTCCTGATCCTTAGCACAGATTTTTATCTCTGTGCTATAGACAGAGATATAGATGGGATAGGTAAGTGTGGATGATATAGATATATCCAAATGCTTCCTCATCATCCACTCTGTGATATGCCCAATATAACACATACAAAATGTAACCCTCCCCATGACCTTGCCCATATAGATACAATGTTCTGCCCTTTGCTGCCATATAGATACTATGTTCTGCCCTTTGCTGCCATATAGATACTATGTTCTCCACTTTGCTGCCATAGAGATACTAAGTTCTCCCCTTTGCTCACTGGGGTCATCCTGTTTGGATTCGGGTCCCCAAATGAAAAGCCCAATCTCCTTTTTTAAAACATTGACGTCATCCTTTACTGAAGAAACTCACCAAGGCCATGGGAATCCTCATCGACCTACAGCCCTGAAACCCCCAAGCCCTCCTGCTGCCTCTCCTTGGCTTTTCCTTTTCTGACCCGCCTCCCCTCTGAAGGCTGCACATGGGGACCCCTGCTGAAGTAGAGTCTAAACTGGAAACGCCTCAGATGGCGCACACATCCTTTCCCAGTTAGTGCTTCTCATTCTGATTGCATCATTCAAATAGCTGAATGTCTTCTGCAAAGTAAACCTGAAAACCATCCTCAAATACTCTTCATTCAGGGACTCGAGATAGCCTATAAGTTTATTCTGCCTTTTGTTAGCCTTGCTTCCAAATAAGAACCAATGGCATTTTTTTTCAAACCCAACTTGTTGCTAACATGCCCTTTAGCTGGTATCACATCCAACCATCAGACAGTACAACCACTTTTAAAGGCCAAACTTGTAAGTCAACATAAAGAAAGGCAGGGACCAAGGGAGTATTTCATAGCATTGGGGTCAGAACTGCCCATGTGGCACAAGGACATTTGTTTTCAGGGTCTGGAGAGATGGCTTAGCTAAAAAGCAACCTTCCACACAGATATAGGGGCCCTGAGCTCAAATCCCCTGCCCCACATGAAAAGCTGGCTGTGGTAGCAGGCCTGTAACCCCAGCACTGGGGCAGACACAGGGAAATTCCTGAGGTTCCTTGGCCAGCCATCCTTTTTGAAACCAGTGAGTTCCAGGTTCAGTGAGAGACCCAGTCTCAAAAACAAGGTGAAAAGTGACTGAGAAAGACCCCCAATATTGACCTCTGGTCTCTGGGCTCACCCTCATGCATGTACACACACACACACACATACACACAAATACACTTGCGCACACAAACATAAACATGAATGCACACATACATAGGCACAGAACTACACTTTTCACACCAGTTACTTAAATTTCTAGTCACCAAGATAACTGTAGAACCATCTCTGGCACACATAAATAGCATCAAGCTACTTCCCATGAGAATTTTAGTTCAATGATCCCGTCTTTCCCATTGGAACTGACATTAACAAAATCTCTTTATATAGCCATCATTTTACAGAAAAGGCAAAGCATGAAGAAATATCATTAGAAAAACATAAAAATGCAATCAAACAAACTCATATTTGGGGACTTCTACAGAACAAAGAACTCATTCCTACAAACAGCAAAAGAGCTCAGAGAAACTGCCACAGACTAGAACAGTTCAGAGCCCTATCCACAGCCTACAGTGTGCAGATCTCGTTTAGATTCAAATAAATAAATGTTAAAAAGAAATTCTAGAGCCAGGCATATGCCTCATGTCTGTAATCTTAGCACTGGGGAGGAGGAGAATTTCTGCTTCAAGCCAGCCTGGGCTACGTAACGAGTTCCACATCAACCCACACTACAATATGAGAGACGCTGTGCACTGTGTAAAAAAAAAAAGGAAGGAGAGAATATTCATAGGACCACTAGAGGAAATTTAACCCTATGTGGATATTAAATTGTATCAATAATTTTTATTAATTCTGCTATTTATGATCACATTACAATTATATATTTTTATTTTTAAAAATCTTTATTAAACAGTCATGGAAAATAGGATAAAATGTCTCCTGCCTGAGATTGCTTTAAGGTATTTCATTAGCAGTAAGTGAATGGTAGGGAAGAGAGATGAACAATACTGATAAATAATAATGATTAATGCTTAATGGTGACTGAGTGGGTCCTCCTTTCTTCTTTTGCATGAACTCAGAAACATAAAATATATAAAATATACTAAAAACATTTTGCTTCATTTGTTGCTGTTATTGTTGTTGTTGTTTTGTTTCAAAGGAGATCTAAGAGGGCAGGAATTGTATTGGACCTCTGTCACTGCTATATCACAAATACCCCCAAACAGTCTCTGGAATAGAACAAATTTGGGAAATATGAGCTGACAGAAGGGACCAGGCTGTTCACCCCAATCAAGATAGACTATTGCATCCAAGGCAGTGGTTCTCAACCTTCCTTATGCCTTGACTCTTTAATACAGTTCCTCATGATGTGACCCCCCCCAACCATAAAATTATTCTTGGTGCTACTTCATAACTGTAATTTGGCTGCTATTATGATCATAATGTAACTATCTGTTATGCAGGATATCTGATTGCAACCCCTGTGTAAGAGTCATTCAGCGCCAAAGGGTCCGTGACCCACAAATTAAGCACCACGGATCCCAGGGTTTTAAAAGGCTTAATGCTTGACTTCCTTTCATGTGCACACTTGCCCATGCAAGGGCCTGTGTATCGCCAAAGCTGTCTTTTCATCAGTTGCTTACAAACCAGTGCAGTCTCACCCTAGGCCATGATAAACCATTATGGCTTTAATAACATTGTGATTAGGAGTCGAGAGAATATCAGGACAGGTCCCTCCCCAACTGGAGCTGCACCGGGGTTTGCACCTGTTAACAAGCATCCAATGAGTCACCTAACCAAAGAAAGCCATGGACCAATGAGCTGGTTCTGGTTCTGAGTCACGAGAAAGCCTCCTTTGTGACAAAAAAAAAAAAAAAAAGATAATGAGAGTGATTCTGGCATCTCTCATCCAAGCATATTTGAGACTGCAGGGCATAGTCAGGAGAAAAAGAAGTGTGAACTGCTTTTCTAGATTCATGTGGAGTTCAACCAAGAGTAAGAAGTTCTTATAGTCTGTGCTTTTAAAAGTCCACAAAAATATAGCGTGCAATAGCTTTTTCCTAATCAAGATAACCGAAGCCTTGAGACCCGGACTAGCACTTAGAAGAGCAACCAAATTATAGCTGGGTCCAGCAAATTACTAGATTTATGTTTAGGGCCTCCTACTCCGAGGACAGGGGGACAACTGTGATCAGGTATAACTTAGGTCACTCCAGTTTTCCAGTAAAGAAGAAAGTCTGCCATGAACATAGGCCATTGTGGGCAGCCCAAACAGAACCCCAGGATCATTTCTTACCAGCTCTGCAGTCCCCATCTTTCTTCTTAACGCCCCTGAACCTCAGGTCGCTTCTTTGTACAATAAGGTAAGTGGTCCCCGCCTCCTGGTGCAGTTCACTAGGCACAGGCTTGACTCAGAGTTATGTTCAAATGCAGAGTCATCCAAAGACATAAACAATGGACAAGAAAGCCAGACACCTACCAAAGAAACGGGGCTAGCGCTCAGGTTCTCCAAGGAGAGACTTTCCACACTGTAGACTGATGTGGTCAGGAAAGACTTCAAAAAGACATCCCGAGCTCATAGGAAGCATGACGAGATGTAGTTAGGCAGATGAGGAGCAAGCTGCCCTGGGGGCTTTGTATATGCTATGGGTTATCGTCTTTATCTGCCTTTAGACCTTTATGCATTAAATATCATTCAGGTTCCAATCCTTCAGTTGGAGAAATTCAAGTATAGAATGGGGCTTGCTACATTTTTTTCCACTCTTGATCCCTCTCACCTCCACATTCAATTAGACAACCCATGTGGAGCCATAGACCCAGTTTTTAAAAAATTGATCAGGGAAGAGTCAGACAACTTGCCCAAGCACACAGACTAGGGAGTAGAACCAGGTTTTGAAACCTGGACCACATTAATCCAGAGGTTAAACTTTTTTTGAAGATGTATTTATTTTTTTGTTTTATGTGTGAGAGTGTTTTGTCTGTGTGTGTGTATGTATGTATGTATGTATGTATGTATGTATGTATGTGTGTGTGTATGTATGTATCTGAACTATGTGTGTGCAGAGGTCAGAACAGCATCACATCCCCCTGGAACTGGAGTTATAGGTGATTGTGAGCCACCATGTGAATACTGGGAACTAAATTCTGGTCCCATCTAAGAACAGCAAGCACCCTTAACCTCTGAGGTGTCTCTCCAGCCCCCCAGAGATTGAACTTGTAAACATGATACTTTGTGAGAGAGAGCCTGAAGATGGTAACAAAGTTCAAACTGTATTTAAGGTACAGAAGAGTCCTGGTCCATTCTGACTGCTGTTAGTGACTAATGCAGACAGACCGCAGGCTTATACACTAGAGATTTGTCTCTGGCCGGGAGGCTGGCAATCCGAAGACAGCACCAACAGATTCTGAGTCTGGCAAGGACCTTCTTCCTAGTTTCTAGGTGAGCATCTTCCTCATTGTGTAGTTACCTGATGGAAATGGAAGTGAGCTTTCTTACAAGTGCACAAAATGCTAAAAGTATCACCGCTAAGAACTCACTCCTGCAGATTAGATATTAACAACAAAATGTGAGGGGAATCCCAACACTCAAGCCTGAACAGTCTCACTAGAGCAGACCTAAGAGTGAGAAACTGTGAGATGAACTAGAAATATAGGTTAGGGCTAGATTGGCCTTGAAAGTCACATGAACAGCCTGAGACACTGTCCCATAGGGTCAAGGAAAAGCCACCACAAGTTTCCAGTGAAGGAAAGAGTGGGGACTATCAGCTCTGTTCTTTCTCTCTGCCCCCTGTACGTGTTACACACTATAAAGAAAAGACAACAATTGTTACCAGCACCCCAAGAAATCTAAGCATTTCGAAGTAAAATTTAGAAGCTGAAGATAAAGTTGCCTTGTGATCCCAGGTCTTTGCTAGCTCAGACTTTTAAGGATAAATAGATTTTACAAATGATTTCTGCCCAGACAGCTTAGTTTTCATATAAAATGTATCCTCAGTGACAACATTCATTCAAAATCAAGTTGAGATAAGATATCCTGATGTCCTAGGGGGTTGGATCTCTGTTGTTCTGTTTGCCATCACCTTGATAACCACTTGGCAGTATAACAAGAATGCCCACATTACCATCTTAATTGCTGGCCATTATATAATGATATACTAGTATATAATCTTTGAGAATGCACCCATTGGATGGAAGCATAGTCCTAGAAAAGAAGGAAGAGCTGTACCACTCGACAGAGTGATGTGCTATCCATCAACATGATAATGGGCCTGCTGCCCCCTCCCCTAGGCACCCTGCTCCATGTGGTACCCACATTATGCTCCTCCGGCCTCACCCAAGCCCTAACCCAGACTTTCCAGCAGGGATCTGCTAACGTTCAGCTTATCAAGGAGATGCCACACCCCTGCTAGGAACTCGTATTTTCACCAGTTCAGAGGTGCTGTGGCTAGCAGGAATGGTGGCACATCTTCACAAGCCATATCCAGTGACATTGTGCAAACCCATACGGCCCTGCTATGAGGTCACCAGCCAAGCTCAGGTCTCAGCTGCGGGGGCAAATGACTACCACTAAGCACACTCATCTGCTGAATCCTCAGCCCAGAAACCCAAAGGGGGCCCAGAATAAAATGGGAAAGACCCAGAAAAGCCAACACAGTATTTAGAAAAAATAATAATAATAAACTTGAAGAACTGACATGGCCCAGCTTAAATTTTTAGTATAAAACTACAGTAGTTAGGGCAGTGTGGAAGAGGAAAAATAGATCAAACAATATCTCAGAATCACACGCACACCAACACAAGGAGTAAAGGCAATTCAACAGCAAGAAAATGATAGTTCCCCATCACACCTTCCACACAAGTTAGCTATCAATTGAGCATGGAAAGAAATAAAAAATCAAAGCCATACAACTTCCAGAGGACACCAGAGAAGAAAATCTTGGTGGCAGTGGATTCAATGATAACTTTTTAGATGCAATATCAAAGGCACAAGCATCTCTCTCTCTCTCACACACACACACACACACACATACACACAAACAACGAATTAAGTAAATTTTAAAGGCTATGTTAAGACAATGAAAACACACAAGCCAAAAAAAAAAAAAAAAAAAAAAAAAAAACAGGAGAAAACCTCCCCCAAAGTATGTGCCTGATGTTGTTCTTTAAATGAGCAAAAGAACTGAATAAGACACCTCACTGAAGAAGAAACGCGAATGGCCAATCAGTATATGAGCAAACATGGTGAGTCATTAGGGAACTGGAAACAGGAACGGGAGACTGCTATAGGTCTATTAGAAGGGTTAAAACTCCAAACACTAACAAAGGCTGATGAGTATGGAACATGGAGAAACTCTCATTCACTACTTGAGGAGGCAGAAAAATGGTACTCACACTTCACAATATGGGCTGGCAGTTTCTTACAGTCTGACACTATGGGCCAGAAACCATACTCATAGGCATTTGCCCAAGTGATTTAAAAATATATTCACACAGAGACACACACACACAACTGAAACCAAATACTGGAGCAACTAAGGCATCCTCTGCCTTGAGTGGGGGAGTGGATAAACTGTGGGAAAACATAATAATTAGCTATTGAGCCACAAAGAAGACAAAGGGGAGTTATTTAAGTGAATATCAGTCAGAGAGAGATGTCACCTGACTCTTACTGCACGTCTTCAGCTGTATGGCATCCACTTAGCGTGGGCAGTAGTAAGGGTAACTCCCTTCTAACTGGCATCATGGAAAAGGTGAAGCCGTGGTAGAAACATGCTCAATGGTTAGCGGGACCAGGGAAGAGGGGTTGGATGAGTGGCTTGCTAGGGATTTGAGGAACAAGAACACTGTCCTAATACTGTAATGGCGAAGACATTGTGCATTTGTTAAAAAGAAGATGGCTTACACTGTGATAGGTTAATCGTAAATGATGAGCCTTCTTTAATACTAATAATGTATCAACAATTTCAACAGTTACAAGAAGAGAGACTGACTGAGCAGTAATTCCAATGCTCTGCCTAGGTTTGGAGCATCCTCCTTACTTCCTGATCAAGTAGTGTATTCATGGCCATTCAATTAGGATTGAATGTGTGGTGTATGTATTCAATTAGGATGGCCCGTTTTCACTGGTCTGAGATTGTCCAGCGCGCTCTGCTTTGTCCGTGTTATCCACCTCTGCCTTTACAGAAGTGAGTTTCACTGGAGGTCTGAGGAGACACATTTCTTTTATAATCTGACTTACCCGAATCATGTGACTGTCTTCTCAATGTCACAATTTCCTCAGTTCCTCACCAGCCTTCCTCAGCAGAGTACAAATTGCTTAGCGTGTTAGTTGGGGATGTATGGAAACGGGTGTTTTCATAATGGGCTCCCTCGGGCCCTATGTAGATTCAAGTTCCAGAAAGCCACGGTGGTAATGGCAGGCTTTGTCTTGCCTCCCTTTGGTGGAGTCCCCTTTGAGTGCCCCAAGCCAGCCAGGTCACCACAGGCAACCAATGCCTAACAATGACATGCCTTGGCACTATGGATACAAGATTTAAAGGGCCAGGCACTAATTAGGACCCTGAATTTAGTGCTTAGCCAAACGGGCAAAGGACCCTAGTAAGCTCTACAAGCCCTTCATTTCACAACAGGGAAGAAGCTCGGATGCTTTAACCCTTTCAAAGTGTCTGTCAAGTTACCAAAGAGATCAATCACCCTGATTTCCACTCAGGCCTCCCTCCACAGCAACTTTTCTGAATGCCTGAAACTTCTTCAGGTGTGTTCATGAGACAAAGCTCCGTGGAATTCCCTACACGGAACTCAGGCTGCAGCCATCTAGTTAAGTACCTGAGTACCTTCAACTCAATGTGGTTGCTACTGGGGCCCACTTCTGAAAAAAAACAACCATTTCTTAGCCCAAATTGTCACATCACCCAAAACTAAGCTACAGGAGTTCCTTTGATTAGTAAGAGACAAATGGCACCCCAGTGTTTCAAAGCTGCGCACTGTGTTGTGCTCTGAGGAACAGAGCAGAGAGATGGACATAAGTGAACTCTCCCTTAAGTTTCTTTCCAGCAAACAGGGAGGCCACACTCGTGCTCGGAATGACATCACTCCCGTGCCAGCCCCAGAGTTCTCAAGTTGTGGCAAGTCTCTGGGAAGATAAAGTCTAACTTTCAGATGGAAGCCACCTGTACCTGACACCACACAGTATACGGCTCTGCACACTTAACTGTAAGCTCTTTTGGACCCAACTGTCACTGTGGTATCTAGAAGGATGCCCCCCACTGAGCCCACCCCTGTGCCCCACTCCCCCACCCCCACCTCCACAAAAAAGAGACCTCTTCCAGTTATCAGGACAACACGTCTGTTTTTAAACTAAGGTGTTCAGCTAATGAAAAAACAGAACATTGACTAAGACATTGTCTCTCGGTCTGGTGTATCAAGGTGAGAGAAGCCTTCAGGCTTCTGGAACTTTCTGCAAATAGCCAGTGACATTATTTCAATAGGAACTGTGATCCCTGTAGGCTATAATAGATCAGAGGCTCATCATGGCAAGCTGCCCCATCCTTCCCTCTTTCTATCCAAAGGTGACTTCTCAGGTATTGTGAACTTAATAAAAGTATTTACCTTAGCAGTGACTATTGCTCACTTTAAACAGAAAAACTGCCCTTTAGTATCCAGAACTTTTTCCTGATGATCACTTTCCACGTTACTAGGGATTACCATTCTGAACTGGTTAATGTTGTGTCAACTTGACACAGCTGGAGTTATCACAGAGAAAGGGGCTCCAGTTGAGGAAATGCCTCCATAAGATCCACCTGTAAGGCATTTTCTCAATTAGTGATCAAGGAGGGGAGGCCCCCTGTGGGTGGGACCATCTCTGGGCTGGTAGTCTTGGGTTCTATAAGAGAGCAGGCTGAGCAAGCCAGGGGAGGCAAGCCAGTAAGGAACATCCCTCCATGGCCTCTGCATCAGCTCCTGCTCCCTGACCTGCTTGAGTTCCAGTCCTGACTTCTTTCAGTGATGAACAGCAATGTGGAAATGTAAGCTGAATAAACCCTTTCCTCCCCAACTTGCTTCTTGGTCATGATGTTTGTGCAGGAATAGAAACCCTGACTAAGACACATTCATAATGAAGAATCGGAGAGTTGAAAGACTGAAACACATCCAGAACTTTTCCTAGAGCAGGAAAATCAAGTAAAACAAACAAACAAACAAACAAAAACTGACAAGCCTTCTCATATGGGGCCTCAGGCTTGTCTATAAAAGAAAACTATTCCCTTCATTCCACAGATATTACATACCTCTCCCTAATCCATGCAGGTAGCATGGGATTGTCCCACAACTCTTGCCGAAGCATCGGCCAAAACACCACAGAAGATGACACAGTAATCAGAGGAGAGTTTACAAAAGGCATGATTTTCAGGCCCGTGGGGACCCCACGGGAAAGAGAAGTTTAACAGGCACGTTTCTGTCCTACACTGAACCCATAGAGAGCAAGAGTCCAGGGGAGCTGTGTAAACCTGTGGAGAAGGCTGCCTGACAGGAGCTACGGTCTTCCAAGGGTCTGCAACAAATCCATGGAGCCAGGATTGGAAGATGGGAGACTAGCTCACTCTCCATCCTCCCACTGTGGTCCTGCCTGCCAAAGCCTAATTAAAAGCCTGAGTCCCTGTGTGTCACACCCACGGGGATCCATGCCTAGGTCTCAGTGGTGTTGAACAGAGGTGTGAAGGGTGGATTGACGGGTGTTAACCGGATTCCAACACTACCCAGGACTTCCTATTTTCTTCCTGTTGGTCATAGGTTATATTCTGGACTGGGCCCCTGAAAACTTGGAAAGAAAGAAGCATTTTCAACCTCTCAAGACTTGACTCTGATTTCTGATATAAAGAAAAGGTTTTGAACAGAAATTCAAACCCACTTCATCATGACGTCTAATGATGAGACACTACACTGACCTTCTGAGTTACAGCTGTGGATCAGATAATAATTTGGAAAAACTGCCCATAATGATCTGTCGGTTTGTTCTTAAGATCATACCAACACCTGGCTGCCTGTAATTATTGGAGCCAACACAAATTTCACAGCTACTGACTTGAGTGTGCAAAAATGTAATTTTCTCTATTCTCCTGTAATTGAGTGTAATTTCTTCCCTGTGCCTCTGTTCTGCCTCAAAGCGGAGAAAATTGAATCTAGCCACTTTCAGATAAACTCATTCAAATACAGTCATGTCTTAGTCAATTCAAGTTTATTATTCAGTCACAATTAAAGTTGGAAATTCTCTTTTTCTTTCTTCTCTGGAATTCAATCTAAGCTCTTGGGGGCTTATATAATGGGTCCCCTTCTTGGTGTTAATTTGTACTATCTGCATCTGAGTATCACAGATGTCAGGTGTTCCCCCTTAGGAGGAAGAGGCAGGAGGATCACTTCGAGTTTCAGGTCAGCCTGGGCTCTAATGTACTTGAAATAAATTGTCCCCATCAGAGCCAGTACTGTGTACAATGAATATACACAGATAATAAAAAGATACAGTGGTGGTATGGAGTTTTGAAAGCTAATACACATGCTTAGAATTGACATCATAATTGATAGAAACTGTATCTGGTACTAACCCTGCTGTATTTATGGGGGATCAAAATTAAGGTTTTAAGGAATTATAGAAAGAGTCAGCTGTAACGATACTTTCTGAAAATGAACAACCTTCCCTTGCTCTTGCTCTTCTTCCTCTCTTCCTCTCCTCCCTCTCTGTCCCTTCTCTCTCCATTCCCCTCCCCCTCTCTCTCCAGGTGCTCATAGCCAACCTCCCCTCTTCCTCCTCCTCCTCCTCCTCCTCCTCCTCTTCCTTCTCTTCCTTCTCTCTCTCTCTCTCTCCCTCCCTCCCTCCCCCTCTCTCCCTCCCTCCCTCTCTCCCTCCCTCCTTCTGTCTCTTCTACCCCTTCAACTCCCCTCCCCATGCCCTAAATAAACTTTACTTCATACTAAAAGGAAAGAAAATAAACAACCTTTAGAAAAATTAGATACTGGGTACTTGAACCAGACTCATGTAACAGGGCCCCATGGCTTCTCTATCCTCGGAATGCCCTTATGTTTCACACCTGGGTCCCAGGCCTCCTTCTAGACTGATTCATTGGTGCTTTCTTGCTCTGAAAAAAAAAAAGTTTTTTCTTCATGGAAACCTTTTGAACAGTGGTTCTCAACCTTTCTAACACTGTGACCCTTCACCACAGTTCCTCGTGTTATGGTGACCCCCTACCCCAACCGTAATTTTTTTGTTGCTACTTTATAACTGTAATTTTGCTACTGTTATGAATCATAATATAAATAGCTGATGTGCAGGCTATCTTATACGTGACCCCCCCCCCCCACTCAAAAGGATGGCATGACAATGACCACAGGTTGGGAATCATTACTTTAGAACATCATAGTAACCTCCTATTGCCACTTGGACTGTGGGAGATAGAGGCAGCAGACTTTAGGGGCTCCCCATTCTTTTATACACAGACACCAATCCTATTCTGCCACGTCAACATGACAAAAGATAGTTCTACACATAGCTTGATCCCTGCTCTGTCCCAAGCTTCAAACTCTGTACTCTCTGATAAGGCTTAGAGATCAGACATGGGGCACAAAGAAGTCCTGCTTCCTAGGGCCCGGTGGCTTCCCCCCAACCTTTGATAGACTCTGATGTTCTTTCTGACATTGTCTCCTTTCAGACCTCCCTGCCTTACTTCAGTGCACAGCCTTTTGGTTTAGAAGTTGAGAATCCCAGAGGAAGGTCAGAGGATGCATAAACATGCCCAGGGTGCTTTGAGGAAGCCTGAAGAGTATAAATACAGAAGAGAGCTTATGAGACGATTATGCCACTATGTGTTATTGATGAAGCCTTCAAAGGAGTAGTTAAGTGAGGTTGTCAGGGTGGCTTCTAGTCCAATGTGACCGGTGTCCTTAGACGTGGTAACTCATCTTCATAAGGGGGCACATACAGAAGAGACACCAAAAGATGTCAGAGAGGACAGCCATCTCTGATGCCCCACCCCCCACCCCCCGCCCCCCACCCCCAAAAAAGGAGACCTTGGGAAAAAATCAAGTTTGCACCTGAACCTTGAACTTCTTTCCAGAACTTTGGGAGTGAGATCTGATTGCTTAACCTAGTCAGGCTTTGCTGCTGCTTTCAATTTGGTTTTTAGAAAGACAACATATATAATAATAATAATAATAATAATAATAATAATAAATTCCTGTTTCAATTCTAAGTCACTTTGCCTCAGTAGCTGACCTGCCTTCTGAGTTCCTCTGAGGTAAGGCACTGTTTAGCACCTCATTCTGAAACAGTAGGAGATTATATAAAAGTAGCCTTTGTTTTATCTCCACAGGAATTGTGAGGTTCTAACTTTCAGTCTGCTAGTTGGAATCCCAGGAAGAAAAAGGGACACTTTGAAAAGTCATTTTAGTGTTTATTTCTAAGTTCTCAAAGGTTTCCTGTGAGAGCTCTCTAAGAAAAAGGAGGAAAGGGCTCCTAAGAAAAAAAGGGGAATATGGGTATGTCTAAGAAAAGGGGGGACAAGAAGAATGCTAAGAAAAGGGGGATAAAGAAAATGCTAAGAAAAGTGAGACAAAAAGAATATTCTCTTCTCTTTGTCTTCAGCACTTGTACATCTTTCAGAATACATGATCAAATGGTAAGAAGTTCATCACAAGTTTACACATAAATTCAAGTCATAAATCGAACAACAAGTTTAAAACAGAGAATGTTTGCATGCGTATCCATTAGGAGTATTTATCTGGCAAAACATTCATTATCTGTCCCAAACTCAGCAGGTTCACGGATACTTAAAAACTATAACTTATGTGACTTATGTGATTAGTGAAGTTTTGTATAGACAAACCCAGTCAACATTTTGTCTTCTGTCCTAGCACCTATAGTAAACCATTAGTTCCCTTTTTATGACCTTTGGTGTAGTGGCTGGTTTTGTGTGTCAATTTGACACAAGCTGGAGTTATCACAGAGAAAAGAGCCTCCCTTGAGGAATTGCCTCCATGAGATCCAGCTGTAAGGCATTTTCTCAATTAGTGACCAAGGGTGGGAGGGCCCATTGTGGGTGGTGCCAACCCTGGGTTCTATAAGAGAGCAGGCTGAGCAAGCCAGGGGAAGCAAGCCAGTAAGCAGCATCCCTCCATGGCCTCTGCATCAGCTCCTGCTGCCTGACCTGCTTGAGTTCCTGTCCTGACTTCCTTTGGTGATGAACAGCAATGTGGAAGTGTAAGCTGAATAAACCCTTTTCTCCCCCATTTGCTTCTTGGTCATGATATTTTGGCAGGAATATAAACTCTGACCAAAACATTTGGTTAATGGTTTTACAACCTCTTGGAATGTGCTCTAAGTAATAGATGCCTGCTTGCCATCTCAGAAGCAATCAACTCATGACACTAAGAGACTGGCAGAGTTCTCACTGAAGTTTGGATTATCAGAGAGAACCTAATGGTGTAACACTACAAAAGAGCTTAGTAAATACTGTTATAATTTTATGATTTTTTAAAGGATCATCATTAAGAATCAAGAAGTCATCTATTTGTCTATATAGCATCACTACAAGGCAGTATATCTTCGTAGTTCTACAGAGATCTGTTCAAAAGGGTGGGCTAATACCTAGTGATTGTTATATATGTTTAATAATAACAGGAAAAGCATATTAATAGCAGGAATCTTTCCTAAAAATGAATTTTTCCTGGGCCTTGCCTACTGGAGCAAATTCATTGTGGATTATAATCTAAGGCAGACTCATCTCAGGAAGATCACATGCTAGTTATTAGCATCTCCTATGATAGCTCCTGACAGCATTTTTTTCTCATCCGCTGCAGGAGGAAGCTTCCCTGGTGATGGCTGAGCAAGACAGTGATCTACAAGTATCAGAATGTCATTAGGAGTCATTATATTGCTACTTTATTTTTTTAGAACAGTAAATAGTATTTGTATTTATCCTAGGTCCCTGGGCTATCTAGTCTCAGGTTCTGCATCACTCAAGCAGTGTGGGTTTCATCTCAGGAAGTGTGCCTTAATTCAAATCGGATATCGGTTGGTTACTTCCATAAGCTTTGTGCTACCACTTTCCTGACATACCTTGCAGGCAGGACACCATTGTAGATCAAAGGGTTTGAGGCTGAGTTGGTGTTTATGTTTCTCTTTTGGTATCCCTGTACCTCACTGTACCAAAACACTAGAATGTAGGGGGTGAAAACTCTGTGAGTCACCAGCTTGACTTCTTCGTGTTCAGTGAGTTGTGTAGGTGTTGTTTTCTGAAAGGGGGCCTTGACATCAGTTGGTAGAGAGTAAACTATAGTCCCAGCAATAACTTGAGTTGTTTGGGATTCCCTTTACCCAACAATTCAATTAGTTGTAACCCAGCCCTGGTATGGAAAACTTCATTTGGTAACAAGAGACACCAAGTTGGGACTCTGTCTCCCCATTGTTTGGCAATTTCAGTTTGATAGCCTTCATATTCGCATATTTTTAGAAAGCTTCTACTCTATTAGATTTTCATACCACTTCTCTGATGGCCCTTAATTTTAGCTGTCTCTTCCCATGTTCCCTCCCTCATCCCCTTCTTCCCTCCCCATCTCCACTTGTTCCCCCCATCCAGCAACCCTCCCCCATCCATTCATAACTATCTGTTCTACTTCTCTGTTGTGGAGAGATCTACCTGGTCCCCTTAGTCCATTACTCTATACCTAACCTCTATAGTTCTTGGGTTGTGGCTTATTTATCACTGATTTAACCACTAATGTCCACCTATAAGCAAATACATACTGTATATTGTCTTTCTGAGTCTGGGTTACCTCACTCAGGATGATTTTTTTTTCCCTAGTCTCATCCGTTTACCTGTGAATTTCATTATTTCATTTCTTTTAATGGCTGAATAAACGCTATTATATAAATGTACCACTTTTTAAATACATTATTCTGTTGAGGGACATCAAGGTTGCTTCCAATTTCTGACTGTTATGAATAGAGCAACAAGTGCCTCTGTGGTAGGATGAAGCATCCTTTAGGGATATGCCCAAGAGTGGTGTAGCTAGATCTTGAGGTAGATCAATTCCTATCTTTCTTAGGAACCCTAATTTCCACAGTGGCTGTGCAAGTTTGCACTTCCACCAGCAACTGAAAATGTTTCCATTACACCATATCCTTGCCAGCATCTGCTGTCACTTCTTTTATTGATCTTAGCCATTCTGATGGGTTTAAGATGAAATCTTTAAGTAGTTTTGATGTGCATTTCCCCGATGGCTAAGGTTGTGGAACATTTCTTCATGTGTTTCTCAGGCAATAGTTTCCTCTTTTGAGAATTCTCTGTTTAGATATGTACCCCATTTTTAATTGGGTTATTAAAGATGATGGTATCTTTTGCCTTACAGAAGCTTTTCAGTTCCATGAGGTCCCATTTATTAATTGTTGATCTTAGTGCCTATGCTAATGGTGTTCTGTTTAGAAAGTCTTTTCCCGTGCCAATGAGTTCAAGGCTATTCCTCATTTTCTCTTCTATCAGATTTTTTTTTTCTTTTCTATCAGATATATCTGGTTTTATGTTGAGGTCTTTGGTCCATTTAGAGTTGAGTTTTGTGCAGGTGATAAGTATGGATCTATTTGCATTCTTCTACATGCAGACATCCAGTCTGACCAGCACCATTTCCATTGTGCATATCTGACTCCTTTATCAACTATCAGGTGTCCATAAGTCTGTGAATTTATGTCCCAAGAACTTGTCCTACTACTCCATTCAGTTCACTTCCATTTTGAGATTCCTTAAAACACTAAAGAGTAAAAAAAAAAAAAAAGGCTGGTGAGATGGCTCAGTGAGTAAGAGCACCCGAAGGTCCGGAGTTCAAATCCCAGCAACCACATGGTGGCTCACAACCATCAGTAACGAAATCTGATACCCTCTTCTGGAGTGTCTGAGGACAGCTACAGTGTACTTACATATAATAAATAAATAAATCTTAAAAAAACAAAAACAAAAACATTAGAGAGTCACTTAAGCCCCTAAGGGGCCATAACTTACAGTTATCCATTTGAAATATATCCATTGTTTCCTATTTCTGAGATGAGGCTCAAGCCCATCAAACCAGAGCCTCTCATGTCATGGCTCAACTTAAAAAAAAAAAAAGGAAAGAAAGAATGATTGCCTTAATATAAATTGATTTGAGTAGTTTGCAGAGTAAAACTTCAGTCTGGGTAAGTTGCTCAGTCAGAAAAAGTGCTTGCTATGAAAGCAAAAGATCTGAGTTTGATCCCTGGCATCTACATAAAAGCTGGGCAAGGCAGCACATATCTGTAGCTCTAGCAGAAGCAAGAGGAGCCCCAGGGCTCAGTGGTGAGTCAAATCAGCGAGCTTCACGTGCAGTGAGAAACGCTGTCTCAAAGCAGTGAGGTGGAAAGTGATTAAGAGAGACAAGTACCAATGACCTCCAGCCTTTGCGGACATTAGGACACATGTACTACACAGAGCTGCGCACGCACACAAACCTGTACATACATATGCATATGCAACAAGAGATAGACATTACAAAGAAAAGAGATGGTTTCGACTATATAAAATACTAACTATATTATATAATAAAATGTAAAGGCAAAACAAAATTTAAAAACTAATAATACAAATGACTAGGAATACAAGTAATGGTTTAAACTTTATTATATTTAATTTGCTTGTGTGTGTGTGTGTGTGTGTGTGTGTGTGTGTGTGTGTGTTGCGCGTAGCCACAATACCATGTCTGTGGGGTCAGATGACAACTTTCAGGAGTTGGCTCCCTCCTTCTGCCATGTTGGTCCTGGGGATTGAACTTAGATCATCTGACTTGACGACAAATGCCTTTGCCCACTGAGCATCTCTCCAGCACAATAAGCTGAAGATGAATGGAATGAACATAGGGGATGTACAGATAATACCTGGAAGACGATGAGTAAGTGAAGGGCAAGGCACATTTTAAAATATAAATTAGAAGGAGACGTATATCTCTCTTGATATCCGTGGAGACTATTTGTGAAGATTAACAGCCAAAGCTTGGAAGCTTGTAATAATGCGGGTGTTTTCACACTGATGCAAAGAATCAAAACTGGTGTCACCTCCCTGTGAAGTCCGGTCACAGGCTACAACCGTCTCTCTAAAAGTGCTCACACCCAGGGGGAGTGTAATTCCCCACTCCTTGTATGTAGCTGTACATAGGGACTTATTCCCAAACAGTGACAATGGAAGGGAGGGAGGGAGAAACAATTCCACAAAAGCACCTTCTATAAACTGCACCACTGCCACGAGGTGAACAAGGTCACCATCAGGAGTCACACATCATGTTGACAGACTGCATGATGGAATGTCACTGGCACATTACCTCTGTGAGCATACTCCCCCAGACCCTTGACCCCACCTAGTCATGGGAGAATACATCAGAGAAATGTCAACCCAGCCTTCACTATGACTGGTACGTCTCAGAATTGTCAAGGTCACCCAAAACCAAGAGAACTCTGAAAAACTTACCTCCGAGAGGAGTCTAAAGAGGAATGACTGTCGAATGTAATATGTCCCAGGATGTCCCAGAATGAAAGAACATGGTAAACTCTAAGTCTAGATAAAGTATGAGCTTTATTTAACAAGTATGCACTGTTATTGATTTGTTCATTGTAACAAAAATACTATAGTACTTTGGTGAGATATTTATACAAGGCAGGGAGGTGGAAGATTTATAGGAACTCTGCACCTTTGTTCTATAAATCTAAAACTATTCTAAAAGTAATAATAAAGTCTGTGAGGGGCTTTGAGAATGTTTATCTGGTATTTACATGTTCATGCCCTAATTTTTTTCTAAAAAAAAAAAAAAATGACTACAGATGCAGGAAACGATGAAACTTTACACACAAGGACATGTCAGCATTATTTATCATAGATCTAACCTGAGTATTCAACACTAGTCTGACCAAAGAAATTAGCCTTCAATTCAATGGAATATTTTAGCCATTAAAAATGCAGTAGCCTGGGCTGGAGAGATGGCTCAGCGGGTAAGAGCACTGACTGATCTTCCGAAAGTCCTGAGTTCAAATCCCAGCAACCACATGGTGGCTCATAACCACCCATAATGAGATCTGGCACCCTCTTCTGGTGTATCTGAAGACAGCTACAGTGGAGTTACATATAATAAGTTTTTAAAAAATGCAGTAGCCTGTGTATGATACACATCAATAATCCCATGAAGTTAAAGAAAAGCCTGACTTCTGTAGCAAGACCCTGCCTGAGAATGAGAAAAAAAAAAAAAATGCAAGGGACAAGGGGTGGTGGTGGGAGGTCTGTGAGGCCCGAGGCTCAGCCCTTGGCACTGAAGTCAAGTATGCTGAACAATATGAATATAAACCAGTGACATGTTAGAAGAAAAACTATGTTATGAAATATATATAGAGGAAATTCTGTGCATATTGTGTCAGAAATAGGATGGATACCCAGACAGACATGGACGAAAGAGTTTGGTTTCTCTTTAAGCTTATGTTTTCTAAAATTTATATGGTATATATTTCTTTTTCATGGGAAAGAACACATAAGACAAAATTGACCAGTTTAACTATTTTAAGTTTATATTTCAGCAACATTTAGTGCATTAATAGTGATTTACAACTTCCACTGTCTGGTTCCAGAATATGCCATTGCCACAAAAGGAAATCCTGTACCCAACAAGCGGTCTCTCCCCATCTCTTAGGCCCCAAAGTCGCTGACAACACCTCTCAGCTTCCAGTCTCTGTGGATCTGCCAGTTCTGTTATGTTTCCTAGGCGTGAAGCCTGAAGCCACACAACACACCACCTCTTCCGTCTAGCTCTGTTCACTTTAATACAGTGCCTTCACAACTTATGAAGTGTAAAATAGTGCATTCTCTTTTATGGCTGAGCAATATTCAGTGTATGTATATGCCAAATCTCACGTATCCACTTGTCTGTTGATAAACATTGGGCTTGTTTTCCCTCTTCACTTTGAGTGGTGTTGCTATGTAGATGTATATGTAAGTTTGCACTTGAAAACTTTGTTTAAAAGGCTTTTATTAAAATATATCCAACTAAGTTGTACTAAGTTCTTGAGTCTATGCCAACATTGACTCTCTCACAAGTTTCCTGAATTTGTTTACTTGTGTTCAACAATCTAGTCTTCCATTCACTGCACATGTGAACTCCAGCCTCAAATTATATATTTATTTGATTGCACTGTATTTTTGTCTCCCCTCCCTCACCTCGAACAGTATTTTTATTAAGAAAAACAATGTGGATGACCACACTTTTTTTATCTCACAACACAATGCATATTGGTATGGGGCTTTTGCAAAAATTAATAGAATAAGATTTGAGACTGGGTCACTTTATATATCTCTTTGGAGAGTTTGGAAATGTGATTTTTATGATTTTGTCCATTATCACTAAAGTTCTCCACAATATCCTGCATCATATGGACAATAATGAAGAAAATAAAATCCATCTTTAAAGACTTTGATTTTTATTTGGGGGGGGGGCAGACATTGTGTGGGTAGATGAATGTGGAGTTACAGAGTATTGTGAGCTACTCGACATGGGTTCTGGGAATTAAACTCTCTCTCTCTCTCTCTCTCTCGATATATATATATCTCAAATATACTGATACACACATCAATGATCCACAATGATAATTTCACGGAGGAAAAGAAGTTTACCAAAAAAATGAAATTCAATCAACTTGTCTGTATATTACTCTAGATTATGTTTAAGTTACATTCAGTTTCAGGTCAAAACCCATTGCACATGGAAACTATCTCTTGTTATCTGTCTTAGTTAGGGTTTCTATTGCTGTACTGAAACACCATGACCAAAAGCAAGTTGGGGAGGAAAGGGTTTATCTGGCTTATACTTTCCCACTGTAGTCCATCATTGAGGGAAGTCAGGTTAGGAACTCAAATAGGACTGGAACCTGGGGGCAGGAGCTGATGCAGAGGCCATGGAGGGATGCTGCTTACTGGCTTGTTCCCCATGGCTTGCTCAGCTTGCTTTCTTACAGAACACAGGACCACCAGCCCAGGATCACAATGGGCTGGGCCCTCCTCCATCAGTCACTAATTAAGAAAATGTCTTACAGCCAGATCTTGTGGGGGTATTTTCTCAAGGGAAGTACCAGCCTTACAGATAACTCTAGCTTGCGTCAAGTTGACACAAGACTAGTCAGCACACTAGCTAATTGGCTCTGGGTCCTATGAATCAAAATGGAGTGCAGTTTAACTCACTGAAGAACAAGGAGTGAGCACATTATAAACTAATAGTTACACTGTAGATGAGTCTGTTCTGTGTGTCAAGCCTGACCTATGACCTCCTTTTTATTGACCTTTTGAAAGTAGAGCTTATTTTCTTTTTGAATGTGGTTGGTTCCATTTAGTGTCACAATATGAAGAAAGTGAAAGACTTCACGAAATCAGGGCACAGTGGTCACTGCATTGCTCTCAGACCACCTGTTCTGGCGAAAGCTGGCCACCATATTGTAAGAACACTCACACAGCTGTATAGCGAGTCCTTCATGATAAGGACAGAAACATGAGACAGTATTTATGATCTTAAGCTGCTCATCTAACAACAGATCATGAAAACGGGCACCCTTATCCAAATGAGAAACATCATAATTAGAACTGTCTCTGACACAAAGTATACAATACTGTATTATAATTAGGAATATATGTGCAGTGTTCACAAAGTACACAACTTAACTGGGTAACTTGAGGAATTTTTAATGCATATACATATCCCTAGATAGCCACTACCCAGATCAAGATATAAACTGCTTCCACTATTCTAAGAAATTCTTCATGTAAAGAAACCATTCTTTTGATCAGTGATTATTGATGACAGGTTAGTTTCACCTGCTCTTGACCAAATAAATGGAATCTTCCCATATGTATTCTTCTATGCTTGGCATCTTTCACATATTTTTTTATGTTTTGTTTTGCTCTGAGACAAGATGTCAGCCCATGGCTCAGGCTGGTCTTGAACTTAAGCTGTAGCCCAACTGACCAAGAACTCAGTAATTCTCCTAGCTCATCCATCCAACTCCATATTATAAACCTTCACCACCAAACCTGGCTATGGGTTTTGCTGGGGATAGGGTGCAGTGTTTTTTTGTTTCTTTTGGTTTTGGAGACAGAGTCTCAATATGTAGCCTTGGATGACCTGGAATTGGCTCTGTAGACCAGACTGGCCTTGAACTCACAGAGATCCTCCTGCCACTGACTCCCAAGTACTAAGATCAAAGTGAGTGCTACCTCAATTGGCTTTCTTTTTTCTTTTTGAGGCAGAGAGACTTAAATTCAAGATTTTTCTGCCTTAGCTTCCTGGGTATCCATGACTACAAGTGTGAGCCGCCATGGCCAGGGCATCCATCATCATAACCAGTTTTAAATTTATTCGTGTTGTATATGTTTTGTTTGTTTTCTCCTTTTATTGCTGAGTGGTGTTCCATTTTGCACAAATATCAAATTTATCCTTCCCGGTTGACAATCACATGGTCTCCCATTTGAGAACATTATGAATATGCTTACAGTGAATATTCTCACACCAGTTTCTCTGTGAACATATGCATCCAATACTCCGGAAAAAAAATTCTTAAAATTGATGTATCACAGAGCACATGTTTAAATGTGAGTTTTATCCAAAGTAGTAGTGTTTCCCATTCTTACCCCTGAGAGGTTTTTTTGGTTCTGGTTTTGGTTTTGGTTTTTTAATCATTTGAAAGAACCCCCTTTTAAAAAGAAAGCAAAATAAAAGTTGGTCCTAATGCAAAATGAACAGCAACAAAGAAACAGCCTTCTAAACTATTCATACAAGTCAAGAAACCCAGCCTGAAAGGTGCAGTGCTGACAACTATCGCCAGGCAGATCCTGTGATCGCATTCATTCCCTTAGAAATACTTTCAGTCACTTAGATCAAAGGTTTGTACACAGATAATTCACGTGGGAGACTCAAATCCCAGAAGGAGCAGAGTTTTCGTAAAGCATCCTTCAGGTGCGCTTCCCGCAAAGACAGTCTTCACACAGGATCCGTGTTTACCTTGCCAGCACAGGAAGGTGACAAATGAATCAGCTCATTGCCTAACCTCGGTCACCCCAGGTACTGATTCAGCTGGGCTTCCCTTGAGCTCTGCTTCAAATAAACAGAGCAGGGAACTTTCCTAATGATGCACTCTGGGGCACCGGCTGTGACTGGCATGGGGCTTTGCACAGAGCCCCAGTAGCCAAGCTCTTGATTGCTTAAAGCAAGCGAGTAGCTCCCCCGTCCTTTCTGCTTCAAAACTGTCCTGACTGCCCAGACCTCAGTAAGGAACAGCAAAGAAGGCAAAGCAAGAATACCTACTATGCTCTCAGGACCCTTGGGATTGCCATGTGATTTTTCTCCTATTATAAAAATTCAGAACTGACAATAAACCAGGTGTACAAGAATGAGAAGTGCTTATTATTAGCCCTGCACAAATAGATGGAGCCATTATGTTTAAGAGCAGAGAGATGTGGAAGTGAAGGATCAGAGAATCAGACAGGCACCAAGCAGGACCTTTCCACACAGATAGAGATAGCAAAAACAGCAAGGTGGATTCCAAAGGCTCGGAACACACTGTTGGCTGGTATTTCCAGAAACTTCCAGAAAAGACTAGGCCTTGATACATCATGACTTTTCCGATGACTTTTACTGTTACAAGTGGTCTAGCATGAGTGTAAGGGGAGTAGAGACTAAGTTAAGTGGTTACCTGACCGCTGGTGGACTTAATCCCCACAAGAACCCAGTGAATCAAATACCACTGTCTCCACTTGAAAGATGGTCTCTGCCAGGCATGGCAGTACACTCCTATAATCCCAACATTCAGGAGGCTGAGGCTGGAGGGTTGTGGGTTTCAGGCTAGCCTTAGGTACATAGCAAGACCCTACTTTTAATACTACTCAGAAGGCTGAGATAGGACTGTGTTGAGCCCAAAGCCAACATAAGTTACACAGTTCCAAAAAAAAAAAAACATGATGGTGATGGTGATGATGATGGTGATAGTGATGGTGATGGTGATGATGATTTCCTCACGTCAACCCACATCTCCCTTTTCCAAGCCCTTACTCTCTAGAACCTTTCGACATAACAACAGGATAGTGTCATCTAGAAAGCTCACACTTGAGAACTGTGCAATCAAGCTAACAACAACAACAATAATAATAATGTTTTAAATACGTTTCCAATTTCATATTAGACAGTATATTGGATAGGCCTTCTCTAGACTTCCCTAACAGTAATAATGAATGTTTAAAAGAAATCAAAGCCAGGAGTAGTGGTGCATGCCTTTAGTCCTAGCACTCAGGAGGCAGAGGCAGGGGATCTCTGTGAGTTCAAGGCCAGCGAGGTCTACAAAGATAATTCCAGGCCAGGCAGAGCTATGGAGTGAGACCTGCACTCAAAAAAGAAATGGGGGGGGGGGGGGAAGACTATGTTTTGTGTTAGAATTATGTTCTTGGAAACAAATAACTCTTCACCGCCCAGGATTTGCTTGCCGGGATAGACGTTTACTAAAAAGCCTTTTCCCAGAAGGCCATGGCCCCGCGTCTGTGGGTTCGCTGGCTAGGCTTTAGTTTGTATGACAGTAAGTTTCCCCTACCTTCCAGGAAGAACATGACTCCTCCTGGCTCCTTTTTCTATCGCTGGATTTCTTGTTGATTCCTGCATTTGGTTTTGTCTTGCTTTGCTTTTGTTTCCTTAAGACAGAGTTTCACTCTGTAGCTCAGGCTAGCTTAGAACTCACTGGGTAAGCACGCTAGCAATCCTCCTGCCCCAGCCTCCTGAGTGCCAGAATGTCAGGCATGCATCACCATGCCCGGCATTTGGATCTTCCTGATGAAAGCAGACCAGAGCCCCTTAGCTGGTTTGCCCTTATTAAACTACAAAGGTCACTTCTTTCCCAGGCTCTGCCATCAGCAAGCCCTCGTTTCCCTCCCACAACGTCTTCCCGAGCCTTTTGCAATTATGGCTCGTTTCTCTAGGTTTCCTACAGCAGGCATCTGAACAGAATTAAAGCACAAGCACATGCCAGAATAATCGGTTCCCAAGATAGTAAATGCTGAGAAGTTCTATATTGGAACACGCCGAGTACTGACTGGCTGGGGCATGATTAACCTAATAAGCTTAAAGCACGGCTTGCCATCCGCATCTGTCAGGACATGAGCAAAACAGGTTCCTAATCCCTGAGACTGGGCCCCTCGGAACTGTCTGGATACTCAGTAACAGCATCAAAACTTAGGGCAACAGCCATGTCTTCCTCTTCATTGTGGCCTGGGCTCCAAGTCTAGGACTTTGTACTGTGGACTCCCAGTCTAGTCTCAAGTTGTCCAGATGGACCGGTCAGAGAGCTTTCTGTCACCATTTCCAAGGATTCTCCAAAGACTGTGGAGGTAGAAGACTGGCAGCGACAAGCTGGAACCATGGGGTGCACGCCATCACACAACGTCATCGTCAACAGCGTTGCGAAGAGTGGCATTCAGTTTTTTAAGAAGCCAAAAGCAATTTTGCCAGGATGTCAGTGGGGCAGCCCCAAATGCCCCATCCCTTTGCTGGTTCAAAGTTCCACTTTCTGTGACTCTGGTGGCGAGTTGCACCTGGGAGAGAGGCTGGTAGAGGAGACAGTGTCAAGTTCCAAGAAGCTGCAGGCCATGGCTGAAGGTGTTCGTCAGCTCCCAAAAGCTATGGAAGGTCTGATTCCAGAAAGCCAAACCTTCCAGGTGAACAAACCACAAGGCCACAGGGCTACGGACATTTCATTCAGGACAGAAGGCTCCCACGGGACACAGGAAGTAGATTTCTCTGGGAAAGAGAGTAAGGAGAACACTCCCCAGGAGACCTCCAAGGGGAACAGAGAGTCAGTGTGCCATCAACCAGACAGCCAGGACCATTGCCGCCAATCGGCTACTGAGTCAAAGGGCAGAGTGGATTTCCCTGAGCCCCTGGTAAAGGCCCACCAGCATGCTTATGCCTACCTGCACACCAGCCTTTCCAGATACGAAGCCATTGTGCGCCTCGTCCAGCAAGCCAGCCAGACCTGGGGGCTGCTGCGACCCATGCTCAACTTCCTGCTGCTGTGCTTCGAGGAAGCCGGCCAGCTTCTGAGCGAAATCTCTAAAGATGGAGATGTGCTCCTCCAGGAAGTTCGAGGGGATCTGGCGTGGCCACTGAGGAAAGGTGAGCCCTGGGAACAACACCCAGACCTCCTGCAACAGCTGCTGCAGTACACAGTCAGCAAGCTGCGGGCGCTCCACGGCACAGTGGCTGCCCTCACCGGGAGCTTCTTGGAGGGCTCCAGCAGCTGTCTCAGATCCACTGCCGGCCACCTGGAAGGTAAGCTGAGCACCAAGAGAGGTATAGATGAATGTCTCCTCAGGGCCCTGGGACAGCTAGAGAGCCTGACCAGCAGCCACGGTGACGCAGGGCTGCTGGGTCCACCCTTATGCTCTGAGGACAGTGGCATCGGTGCTGACAATGAGTCTGTGCACTCCGTGGAGAAGCTGGGCAAGCAAGCCAGCTGGGACTTTGCAGCAGAACTTGGAGAATGGAAGCCAGGGACTGCAGCCCAAGTGGAGGCCAGGCCTTCAGGGCACGCCTGGCAGGAAGGTCCATACTGGACAGGTTCAGACAGACCCCAGGACTGTCCACTGTCGAGTCCTAGGATAGCAAAGGTTCAACCCGCAGTGCAAGATGAAGCCAGGAGCGCGAGCACTTCCGGCGCAGGCGCAGAAGCAGTCACCTCCGGGCCTTCAGAGGCTGCCGAAAGCCTTCCGTGGGACTCTCTGGGGGCTGAGATTCCTGTGCGGACACCACTTTCTCGAAGCTCTGGGTTGACGGATGCTCCATCCCTGAGTGAAGAGGAAGACTGCAGCCCAGAGGAAGAAGATGAACTTAGCAGCACCGACCTGCACCCTGAGCCACAGAAAGCCCTACCTTCAAGACCACGGTCCTCACCTGACACGCGGGAAAGCCTCTTTCAGCCGTACTCCAAGGAGCTTAGGAACCCCCAGGCCCAGGAAATGATTCTGAAGATGAAAGAGGCCATCAGCGAAAGGATCAAGTTTGTCCCCGAGCCTTCCAGACCCCAGGACTGGACTGAGGAGGAGGAAGGGGGAACAGTGGTCCCTCCAAGACCCAGATCAGTCAGTGGCAGCAGGGGGGGCCCTGAGAGACAAAGGAGGTCGCAATCAGAGGGATGCCTGAAGAGCCACGTGGAAGACCCCACCCTCCAGGAACTGAGGAGGGTCCAGACAGACCTCAGTAGGAGGCTGGAGGTATTTTATGCCCTGGGTGCCACACGGCAGGGGCAGAGCCGGGAACGATGTCTGCCGTCCAGGGCATCAGTGCTATGGCCCCCCACCAACTGCAGGGTGAGTCCCAGTAGTGCCATCAGCAAGTTCAAGGCCTCTCTGACCCAAAACTTCAGCATTTTGCCCAATCAAGACAAGAGCATCTTTCAAAAAGGTAGTCCCTGCTTTGACGGTGAGCAGCCCTGCCAGGGGAAGGCTGAAAAGCTGCCAAATGCCATCTTTTGTGGCAAGAAGAGCGGTAGGGCTCCCAGGGACAACGAACGGGACATCAGGGCCTGTCCCACCAGACCATCGGTTAAGACGCTTATTGAGACGTTCAGTCCTACTGAGAGCCTGAGGATGCCGAGGAACTGTAGGAACTTGGGGTCAAGCCCCTGCCTCAGGAAATGGGGGGTTCCTGCCATGCCTCCCAGATTTCCTATTTACAGGGGGCTAGCCCCCCTGTATTCTAAGCCCCAGATTTCTCCAGCAGCAGGCTGGAGGCCTTCTGCACCCTTTCCCTCCCTTCCTCTAGCTGAAGTGTCTGAGAGTGAAGACATTAGCGGTGACGTGGAGGAGGACCTAGAGAACCTCCCACCACCACCTCTGGAAGTCCTGATGGACAAATCCTTCGCTGCTCTGGAGTGTCCAGAATGTAGCCAGCCAGCAGGGAGCTCCCTGGAAGAGACCCTATTACCAGGTCTTCAAGAGGCTAGCCATCCAAAAAGAACATGGGTTTCCCCTAGGCTGAAAGCCTCCATGAGCCCCATGGACTTGCTCCCCAGCAAAGGCAGTGGCAGCTCCCCGAGGCTACACAGCACTAGATCCGGGAGCACCAGGATTGTGGGCGATTCCAGAAAGTTGACCTTGGACCTGAACTCTAAGCAAACAGCTAGCCCAAGCTCAGAGGCAAAGAGCAGGGCTCAGATTCAGGCCCGAGCAGAGACTATAGCAGGCTTCTCCAAGCAGCACCAGAAGGCGATTCCCTGGCACCACACCAACCCTACACCTGGGCAAAGCAGGACGTTGGAGCCCAGCCTGGCCAGGTTTTCACGAGACCCACACTCTTCAGAAGCGTCCAGAAAGGGTCCAGAGAGAAGCCTTCCACGAGTCAGAAAGGCCTCTCCCCAAAGAGCACAGTGGGCATCCCAAGGGGACAGGAGGCTGCAGAGCCTGCCCTCCAGTCATGGACCATCCCAGCCGGGCCTCCCTGCTGTCCTCAGCTCCCCCAGCCCTCCTCTGAGCCCCAGGACCCTGAGCCCACCAGCCACAAGGAAAACTACTTCCCCACCATGCCAGCACCCGCAGTCCAACCCAGCCCCAGGGAGCCCTCCTGTCCGACGGACAGAAACAAACACCCCCTCCTCTGCCTCCTGTTCATCCCCCTCAGTGTCTCCATCACGGGGGTCCAAGGACTCAATTCACTCTGAGGACAGTGAGGCTACCACAGCCAAAGCATCCAGGAACACGTGTTCCATATTCTATCCAGCCGCCACTTCTCTCTTTGAAGCTAAATCTTCATCCTCAACATCCCATCCACAGATGCTGCCAGAACCTGGGGGCCTTTTGAGGACCCCAACAGGAGGCTGGAGGGGCAGCTCGGGGCAGCGACTGAGGGCAGACTCACAGAAGAGAACGGTGCTGAATGCCCTCAACCCCCTGCCTTTTGTCAGAAGGACAGCTTCAGACCGCCAGCGCCAGCAGGGCGACCAGCTTCAGCAGTCCCGCTCAGACTGGGAATTCCATTCCTGCCAAAACAGGTAAACGGTGCCTCACACCACTGTCCAGAGGGTGTAGGCAGAGGGAGTGGGCTCTGTGGACTGTCTGGTTTAATAGATTTCAAACCGTGTTCCAAAGGAAGAGGCAGTAGGGGATAAAGTGTGGAGAACAGCCAGGGGTCGTTGCTGACCACGGGTTTCACCTGATGGATGACCCTGCCCCAGCGGCTGGCTCACAGCCTGCCTGAACATAACAGCTAGCCTGTGTTGTCGATTCCCCTGGGCTGGGAGGTTCTCTAATCGTCAGAATCTTTTAAACTCTTAAAAATGATTGAGAACCCAGTAGCTATTATATATGTGGGTTATACCTACTATTTTTATTAGAAGTTTAAACTGAGAAATATTTTTTAAAGTCCATTTTATACTCCCAAAAATAATACATTCCTGGGGGGAGGGGGAACTGGTATTAAACTCACAATCCTCCTGCCTCAGCCTCCTGAGTTCTGGGATTACAGTCATGAGTCACCATGGCAGGACAAAAATACATATTCATTAAAAGGAGAGAAAGAGAGAGAGAGAGAGAGAGAGAGAGAGAGAGAGAGAGACAGAGAGACAGAGAGAGAGACAGAGAGAGGGAGAGGGAGAGGGAGAGGGAGAGGGAGAGGGAGAGAGAGAGAGAGAGAGAGAGAGAGAGAGTTGATGAAAGGAGTATTTTCATCTTGCATTTTGTAGACCTGTTGGTGTTATCTGGCTTAGTAGAAAAGACAGCTGAATTCTCAGATCTTCTATAGTACATACTACTCACCCATTGATTCAAAACTACCCTAACGACATTCCTAAGAACATGGACTAGGAACACCTTTGAATTATGAGAAAAATTGGTTGCACCTTAAGCTTCCCCCCACCTAGAAGTGTCTCTGAGATACCCAGGGCCCACATCTTAAGAACGGCTGGTCCTAAAGACAGGAATAGAAATAGTGGAGAGGGTCCCCTGACCCCCGAGGACTTGGCTGCACGTCTCCACCAGCTTCAGACATCTGTAGAGTAGGGGCATTCGTGAGTACCAGCATCCAGAGGATGGGCTGCCCTTCCTGCCCCAGGCAGACTGAATGCCCAGTGTGCCTTTCCCAGCAGGGACAGGTTGATACAGGCTATTGGCCCAACCTGCACAGAGCTGTGGGGTCAAGGAGGCAGAAGAACCATCCCATGAGCTGAAAGCACTCCTATGCTTGATGGACTGTGTTACAGAATAGGCAGGGGTGGGAGTGGGGGCATGTTAAGCGGAGGTCTATTAGAGACACACTCTATCAGGGCACTTGATATCAGATCAGACAATACTCCGACGCCAGCGTTTGCTGTCTGTATTGCTCTCAGCCGTGTCAACCGGCAGCTAATTTCTGCCTGGGTGATATGCATCACGGGTTTCACAATGTATCCAGGCATAAATGATAATTTCTTTCTTTCTTTCTTTCTTTCTTTTTTTTACAAAGTACTCAGCAGTCAATTTTAAATAAAGATAGTATCTCGGGAAAGTTGTGCATGGTAATAGTTCTATAACCTTCCCCAGCCACTTGAAAGAAATGAAATATTGATTATTTTTGTAAGAATCTTAGCATAACTCTGCTCTTTTCTTTCTAAGAACCTCGATAAACACTACTTACTCTGATATTAGATTTCTAAAACCGTACCCTTCAGGAGGAGATCTTGAGAGTATAGGAACAATAAAAAGCATTAATTAAAAACACTAACGTTTAAAACAGCAGGAGCGTAAAATCGCTCAAGAAGAAAATAATGCCCTTCTCCCAGGCTTCTCCTCCAAATAGAACAGCCTAAAAGACTGTTTCATGTTCTGAATCGCAATACTGTGTGAGTGTGTGAGTGTGTGTGTGAGTGTGTGTGTGAGTGTGTGTGAGTGTGTGTGTGTGTGTGAGTGTGTGAGTGTGTGTGTGTGTGTGTGTGTGTGTGTGTGTGTGTGTGTGTGTGTGTGTGTGTGTGAAGGCGTCATACTTGTGACTTGAAAGAAGAGTCCACCAAGGTCAATTAGAAAGTCACGTTATCACTTGCTCTCATCCCTGTCCCTTTGGGTGCGACTACAAAGTCTGAACCCATGAAGGGGAAATGCCGGTCTCCCACCAACCACCCTACACCGAGGCGTGCGTTTTGCGTGTGAGGCAGAAGCCCATCCACAGTAAGCCAAGCCTTTGCCTCTCTACAGAAAACAAGGATCACTGTCCGCCATCCTGCGTATGAATAAACGGTACCAGGGGCTTAGGTATGGCTGCCTGCCCCAAGACCACACAAGTTGGTGCCAGAGAGACAGAGAGTGCTTCCAAACCTGGTGCTTGCAAGGATACACTGTCATGTGCATTGTCTTGCAGCTGAGTCAAGCAGACAGACTCCAATGCCCTAGAGTTGTCATTGACTTCCTCCCTTCTGTCACTCCATGCTAGACACAAGCCTATTTTGTAGAAAAAGAATTATGTTTGTATCCTACTGCTCAGGGGCCCTAGGAGTCAGCCCTTGGAGGTATCTCCAGAAAGTTCAACCACTGGGCTTTGACTCTTTGTGTATATGCCAACCCACCCCCACCCCCACCCCCACCCCCAGGTGAGACTGCATCTCTAGTCTCGAAGTATTGGAGTCCTATAAACACTCCAGAAGCTGCTAGACTTTCTCCCCTACACTCGATGCTTCTCATCATTGCCTGGCCGGAACTGGTTAGGCTGGAGCACTGTGTGAGTCCCACGGGGTGCTTGGCTCGGGCTGCCCAGTGGCCAGCAAGACAGCAGGTAGACAGTCTGTGTTAACAGTTCCAGAAAGAGACTGAACCACAGCCAGAGAGTGACAGCCTGTAAATTATCAGGCTCCTGGCCTCAGCTTCACGCAGACAATGGAAATCGGGTGAGGCTGGGAGAGAGATTTTAAATCAAACTTTCGTGCCACCGTGTCAGCCTTCACAGGGTAGTACATCTCTCCCCCTCCCTTCCAGCCCCTGGAACATGGAGAACAAAGTCTAGGGCATGGAAGAAGTACAACCTGGGTATATGTCCTACTTCCCAAGGGTTCGGGGAAAAGAGTGAAGAGACAGCTGAGGACTAGAGATCACTGTGTGCTCTGTGACAGTGGCTCGAAGGCCCAGCGGGCTTCTTGTTCTTGAAATAAATGAATGTGCGCCACCCTGACCACACTCTACTCCCCCCACTCTGATGCTGTTCACATCCAAACACAGGCTTGTCCACTGGTTTGACGCCCATGTGCGGGGTAAGCACACAGGAGCATGTTGTCACAGGCAGAATGTCACAGGACTGTACAGGTAGGCAGAGCTTTCATCTTGCTCTGGAAGTGACTAAGAGCTCTCTAGCCAAGGCCCAGTTCTCTGAGCCTTGGGTACCAAAACTGTATGATGTGTGGTCCATAGAACCCCCCTTCTGATGCGACTTCCTGTAAAGCAGCACCATAGAGACAGCTCCCCGTTATCCACTGAGTGTGTACAGGGAGTTGTGCACACAATTTTCCCTTTCACTCAGCACTGGCACCTATGGGCCCCGGAGAGCTTGGCACTGTTATGATTTCCAGTTTACAAAGGGAAAACTCAGACTCAGTGGTTAATTCACATGCAACAAGGCACACAGATGACAAGAGGAAGAGGCAAGATTTCAACCCAGGCAGCCAGACTCCATCCTCCCCATTGCCAGCAGCCCTTGTGGCTTTTAGAGTTAGTCCTGCCTACCTAGGCTTGTTCCATGCTTGTCATAATCACACCCCAGTCTCCCAAAGCATAGCCAATCAGAGTTGGGGTTCTGTGAGGGTTCCTTCCCCGTTCATACCCTTAGTCAGGCCACTCAGGGGTAGGGAAGCTCTAGTCTAGCCAAACACTGGGTGAGACTACTCAAAGCCATTTCTATTTGATTCTATTCAGAAAAGGAATGGCAGCTGTGCTGAGCAGGGAAGATATTTTTTTCCCTTGCTGTTATTGTTTTCAATTCAAGCAACTAAGCCTAGCTCTTTATTAAGCAAGACGTGCTTTAGAAAAACAAAACAAAACAAAACAAAAGGCCCAGTCCTCTCAGGCTCAGTTCAGAGTCACAGGATTCCAAGCCTAGAGGGGGGGAGCAGGAATCAGCCTGCCTTGGAAGTTCAGGGAACTGGCTCCTACCACGTCTAACCAGACAGGCATGCAGAACCGACAATCTGGCCTTCCAAGTGTGATATGGAAAGGCAGAGGCCTGATACCCAAGTCCAACCCTAAGCTAGATGTAAGAGGGATGTGGAGGGAAGAGATGGGCAGAGGAGAGCGAGGTACAGGAAAGGAACCAGGAGAAAGAGTGGAGGAGTGTCTGACCTGTCCTTGTACTTTCTTTTGGCAGCAGCAGCAGCAGCAGCAGTGAGGAGAACCCCAAGCAAGAACTCCCACCTTGGAACAACTCCAGAGTCCCAGAACTGCAGGGTAGTAGCACCAAGCGGGCATCTCCTTTGGAGCTCTGTGTGCTGGGCCATGGGCTGCAGCCAGAAGCCCGAATGAACCGCGGCCAGGACAGACCCCAGCCAGAGTCACAGCCCCAGCACAAGGAAATATCTTGACTCGTGGCTAGTGGGGGTTACCCTAGAACACATGAAGTACTAGTGACGTGTTCACACTGCACCATGGGTGGTAGACAAACCAACTCGAGCTGCGGTTGACTTGGAAGGATCTTGAAGACACCCCTACCAAAGGGTTTTCAAAATCTCAAACAGCAGCTGGATTCACTTACAGATCCTGCTTTGCCTTGGGTTTCAATGTTAATGGAAACTTTAGACCCCACAATGATACCCTTTATCTTTCCGAGTGCTGGCCTTAATTAGAGGGATAATATATTCATGCTTAGAGGGCCATGTGTCTTACAAGATAACCATTGGTTATCGTGCGTCATTTAAACCACAACAGTGTGTGAAATAGTGTCCTCCCGTTTTACAGATAAGAAACCCAAATGTGTCGGGGGAGGGCCCCCCCCCCAGAGTTGTGCTGGGGTTTCAGACAGATGTGAGAATGGAGCAAAACCGGGTACAGATGTGGCTGGCCTTAGACTCTGCGTTCTTCATTATGTTCTATTGCCTTAGACTATTCCATCACTGTACCTGCCTGTGGCATAAGCATAAAGAGAATAAAGAGAAGCCTTTTGCATTTAAGGTTAAATGGTATGATGGCTAATGTTCGGTCGTGTCTGTGAGGGATTTCCTAGATTGAGTTCATTGAGATAGGAAGACCTACCCCACTGTAACTGGCACCATTCCACGGAGGGGAGAGGGTCCTGAACTGCAGAAAGAGGAAGTCAGCAGCATTCATTTCTTCCTGCTTCCTGAGTGGGGATACAATGTGACCAGCAGCCTTCAACTCCTGCCACAGCATTGATGGACTGCATCCCCCAACCGGAGAGCCAAGACAAAGCCTTCCTCCCTCAAGCTGATTTTGTCAGGATACTGTGTCCCATCAAGGAGAAGAGTAACTAGGACAAGCGGTAACACAGTGTTGAAGTCTCAATTAAAAGCTTTATTTAGAAGCTAATTGCTCCTGTCATGAGAAAATGAGGGGAGTTAGAACATCTAGCCCCTCCAAACCACCCCTGCACCCCCTCCTCACATTTCCAGCTCCTCCTTGCAGCCTCTCCTCCCTTGGCCTCAGAGTGTATCAAATTCTCTGGCTGGGCTAAGCACTTGCAGGCTTCTTGAACTGCATGAGCACAACCAAGCCTCCACAGCAAGAGGCCTGTTCTTTACACGGGGTCAGGGCTGAAGCTCCAGAGGTGGGAAGGGAAGGATGCAGGCTCACTTGCCTGGCTTCCCAAAGCTGCTTCTTGCCGAGTTTATTCCCAGGTCATCTGCAGAGAAGTTCTGCTGGAGCTGGAAGCAAAGCAAAGAAGCATGGGTCATGCCCCAAACCCCACTTCTGCCAAACAGCTAGATACTTGCTGCGGATCCTGGAATTTTTCCATCGGGAGCTGTGGAGTACTTTCTATTTAGAAAAGAATTTGCAGTAATTGGGTGATTCAATGCCTGCTCAGTGGGTTGTCAAAAGACAAGAATTCTCACCCACGGGTACAGCTAAAGAGGCTGAACTTAGCAGATCTGCTGCAAAGCTGACGTTTTAAGTTGAGAAGATCATAGACCTCTAATTGTCTCCTCCTCCTCCTCCTCCTCCTCCTCTTCTTCTTCCTCCTCCTCCTCCTCCTCCTCACTTCCCCCTTCCTCCTTTCCCCTTCCTCCCCTTTCCCTTCCTCCTCCTCCTTCTCTTCTTCTTCTTCTTCTTCTTCTTCTTCTTCTTCTTCTTCTTCTTCTTCTTCTTCTTCTTCTTCTTCTTCTTCTTCTTCCCCTTTCCTCCCCCCTCCTCCTCCTCCTTCTTGCTGTAGTTAAAATAGATTGTGGCCTCGAGCACATGTTATACTGGGTCCTGGAGCCTCCAGCTACCTCTTGTTCTCACCCCAGGGACAGACTTGTAACTCTAACTAGATGAATCTCACATGAATTATCATGTTATTAAAATGAGAGTGGCAGGGCTGATCTCTTCAATGACACCAGAGTCACCATTGACTAAATAAATGACCAAGAGGTGCCATGCTCACCCCTGTATTCAGGCTCGTATTTGTCAGGGTTGTTGTGTTGACTTCGGAGCAGTACCTGAGTCATGGGGTGTAGTTCTGGGTTGGAGTCTAAAATGTGCTGGCTTCAATCTGGATGGCACCCAAAATGGCTGGCAAGCAGCTTGAGGAACAAGCAGGCAAGACTGGGCAAGCCCAACACAGCAGGGCAAGCCTAGGACAGCAGGACAAGCCCAGCACATCAGGGCAAGCCCAGCACATCAGGGCAAGCAGAAGCAAGCATTGCAAGTGGCGTTTGAGAGCTTACCCAATGTCACTGACTTCAGGGACCACTGATTGGCAAGTATCTCTTGACTTGTTCTAGGGTTTAGAGCATCAGTTCTCAACGTCTAGGTCCCAATTCCTTTGGAGGATCACATGTCAGATATCCTGCATATCATATTTACATTATGATTCATAACAATAGCAAAATTACAGTTATGCAGTAGCTGAAATAATTTTATGGTTGGGGGGTCACTGCAACCTAAGGAACTATATGAAAGGGTCACAGCATTAGGAAGGTTGAGAACCATGGGTTTAGAAGTAGATTTCTGGGGTTCTAATGAAATAAGGCAGAGCCCCAGCTGTTGGGATTACACAGAAGCAGAGTAGATGAAATTGGGATGTAGGGGACCCTGACAGCAGAGAAATGATCCAGGTGAGGTAAGAAGGAAATGTAGTTCAGCTCAAATTCGTTAGCCAGCACTGAGCCAAACTTCTGGAGTCTGATGGCAAGTAGTTTAATTTTTTTTACAGTAAAACTTGAAAAAAAAAAAGTTTCCTTATGACAATTATCACAATAAAGCTTTAGTTGTGCTAAATCAAAACTCCTTTGCAAAGTACAATCTCTTTAATAGAACCCGGTACTTGTTTGCACTAGAATGGTTTCTATTGACTGATAAGCAATGCTCAGTATTTGGGGGATTTAGATGAGACTCCATGGATGAGCAAAAGATCTCCCAGTTATCAAACGACATCTACTCCAGCCTTCCAAATGGAACAGGTGTCCGTTTCTTCCATTGAAATAAAAAGCCCGAGTGTCTAACAGTCTGCTTATCTGTGAGCTTGCAGACCTCTCGCTCACTACACTGGGGTGCGGTGGATGCAACAGAAGAGGGCATTTAAAAAGTTGTAGTTTCTGGAACCCAGATGCAAAGAAGAACCAGATAACCCCAGAGGAAGGCAGATCACCAACCCAGGCCTCCCTCATCTAAAGGCCCAACTGTGGCAGTTCAGGTTAGGTTGAGTACATTAGCGGCTGAGAGCCTCTACTGCACTTGTGAAAGCTAACGGCAACCAGCCTGAAACCAGAGGATGTGCTACCTCCTAGTGGGTCAGCACCCTAGACCACTCCGTGGAAGAGCCGTGGATGAACTTATGCCAGGCCCCATGATGGTGCATGCTAGGGGCCTCCCAGAGATTAGGCCTTCCTCCTCACATACTATGCTGTCAGCAAGACAGTGAACAGCAGCGTTTATGTACTCTGTCAGCCACACACAGCTGCTTCTCACCCCTCTAGAAGAGTTATCATGTACTGAGAGCCTTGAGGGGTTGCCATATGCCCTTACATGTGATATAATGTGAGGCCCCCAACTGCCACTAGAAGACCCAGGAAGCAATGACCAAGTGCTCTTATGGCCCTGTGGCCCACAGGCTATGGAAATTCTGAGGTATCTTCTACCAGAGCACATCAGGAGAGAGTTGCCAAAGCTAAGGAGCTGGGAACAAGAGATGCAATGAAGTTTGGAGGTCAGACATGATGAGCTGACAGACACCAGAGCAGGCGCTTAGAAGTGAAGGCTTGGTCACCAGCTTCACCTAGCTTATGTTACCTGTGAGCTAAACGCCAAACAAAAGAAATTAAACTCACTTCAAGCTGCAAGCCTTAAAGTATCAACTCAGGTGTATCCCTCCTGGAGACCAGGCCTTCCCCAAAAGCCATGTTTCTGGTCCTGCCGTAGGGAGAACATTACTGGTAACATGAAGGGGCAGGTTCAATCACACTGGTTTTCAGAATCTTTTACCTATGCTTACCCACTCCGTCAAAGAGCCTTGCCCTCTCTGGGGCCAAACCCACTTCTTTTGCTCAAGAGAGAAGATAGCAATTTTTGTTTATTAATAAACCAATGAGCCCAACCCATCAAGCACTCATCAATGTACTTCTCCATGGTAGAGTTAGAAACCAGCAAGGAATACCATCTAATCTGCCATTCTTCATACCAGACAAGGAGGTGTCTCCACAGATCCGTGGGGTGCATCACACCCATAGTCTTAGTTGGGCTAACTTGCCTCTGGCAGCGCAGATACAGTCTCCATCCCCATGGCAACCTCGGAGCTATAAGGAGGGAGGTATCGACCCAGCTTTTGCCCAACACATTTAGTAAAACAGCAAACAGCTATGCCCCGAGGGGAAAACACAATCTTTTATTTCCATCAAAAACATCATGAAGGGAGAGAAAAATAGTGCAAATATAGTATCCTGACAGAGCAGTGATAGCGTTTCGCAAGTATAAATACAATCCTCACGATGAAATATAACCTCTCTGTGGACTGTGCTGTTGTTTACTATACGCTACATCTATTTTCCTTCCTTCTGCCACACCCCAGTCCAGAACCTCAAATAATCCAAATGGATAGGAATGCACAGCAGATGGAACAAAGAAATCCCCACCCCTTCCATTGCAAAGAGCTGATGTTCAACAAGGCATGATTCATAAATCCTACCGTGTGAATGAAAAGAGATTTTAGAAATGTATTCTTTCTTCTAAAATAAACCAGTGTTTTGCATGTACCCAGGGAGCTGGTACAGTAAATTATGCGTGTTGACATGGTTGTCAATTGGTCATCTGGTCGACCGCGCACAGGCTGTTGAGTACCTACTCTGTCTTCCAAAGGAAATCTTTGCAAAGGTAATATATTTTTAAGTAGCCCCACATCAAAAGATTTTGTTGAACCACCATAAAGTAAATGAGTTCTGAGCCTGTATTAACAGAACATG